>NW_017717628.1:0-13223 GCF_001865875.1 Lupinus angustifolius
CTTCTATGTAGAAGTTTAATGATAAAAATAAAATAATCTAGTTAATTATTTTCAACTTTCAACAATACATATGAATGAAACAAATAACAAAGGAAGTAGTGTATTTTGTATTTTCTTTCTAATTACATTGACTATTATTATTATTAGGTAAATATACATTGACTTAGAAAAAATAATTGAGTCATCATTTAATCTGTGATGTTGAACAGGTTATTGTATCACGCATCTTATAAATTTAAGGATATGTTAGAAATGTTGACAATAACCCTCTCAAAACATATAAAGCATAAACACAAACCATCTTAGTGTCACTTTGGCATCTTTGAACAAAATGTAAGCGAAGAGAAAAATATGATAAGAGTGTGTAGGCATGAAATTAACAGAAGGTAAGCTAATTATAAACAAATGAGCGACAATATATTTGAATACAATACATAGTGTGTACCTCATATTTATTAATACATCTCAAAAAAATTGTTGGAATAGTGAATGACGGAAAATTGAATCAAAGGAACACATGTGACAGTAGTTATGGATAATAAGGAGGCCAACTTCTAACCATGCCCCATTCTGTTAATGTCACCCACATTCTCCGCAAAATGAAATTGGGATGTATATTAACAATCTATGTAAATTTAAAGTAAATATGAGGCATGCACTATGTAATAAGATTTAGAAAAGCTACAAAATTCAGAATAAAAAATAAGTGGCAAAACAAATATATACAAAGGAAAGAGTAATAAGATTTATTATAAAACATTTTCCACTAACTCAAAATTTTCTACCTGCCTATTGAAATCCCTTGATTTTGTCACCCACTAATATTGCATAAATTATCTACATCTACTGAATATACTTGTACTTCTTTGCTATGAGATAATAATCATTGGAAAAAAGTGTTACAACATCTTTTGTAAAGCAGCAATTTATCCTACATAACGAAGCAAAGATATAAAATGAAGTAACCATATAATATAAGATGAATATGAAAAAGTTTGGTGAAGAAAAGAAAAAAAAGTAAAAGAACATGGAAGTACTTCTTTCTATTAGAACTTTTCACAAACAGTTGGTTATAATCACTATGTCAATGATCAATTGGCAAAAGGGCGTAACAACCACTGACCAAAGTACAACCGATAACCACACCAAAATGTGAAAAGAAAATATGCATACCTCTACATATGTATGATTGTTGTTTCTACATGCAATGGGTGAAGTATTTCGTCGAACATCTTTTGTGCATAATGTTTTATAAACTACATCAAAATAAAATAGAAATTAAAGATAAGAAAGAGGAAACTAAGAGAAGAGGATGTATAATATCAAAGAATAATATATTACTTCTCTTAACATATTCATCCTAAACGTACAATTATAACAAATGTTTCTCAAAATTAACCAGAGTTTAAACTGTAAATAATGAATTGAAATTGTTTTTAAAACTTATTGAGTATATGATAATACAAGAGAAAACGATAATATTGCAATTGTAGAATGAGGTACGAGGCACAACAACATGAAATAACCTGATAATGCAAATATGGTCTCTGTTGTTATCTCACAATTTTCAGCGTTGAGTGCGATAAAAAACTCACCGCCCTCTACGCTAATCACAACCGCTGCATTAAAGATAGCATAGCACTTCTGGCGAAGGATCCACCATACTCCGTTCATGACAACAATCACTTCATTAACATGATGGAGAAGTACTTTTCCAGCCCGCATGGATTCAAAATCCTCCAAGAGAGAACTCATTTGCATTATTAAGTTATTGGGTCTCTTTCTTTTTTATAAAGTTTCATTTTTTTATCACAACCTGAGAGAAGAGAGAGTTGATTGTGGAGAATAGAAGAAGAAAAATGGATGAGAATGAGAGAACGTGAGAGAATGAGCAGTTTAAGAGTTTTGGATAGAGGAGGTTACAACATAGAGTGTGGGCTAAATTGGAATTAAAAAATTATACTATGTCATGGTAGTTAAAATGAATTTTGGCTTTATATAGTGGTATAAATAATTTTATGTTATTAGATAATTTACATCTATCAATTTTGTTTTGCAGACTAAAATTTGAATATCAAAATTACTCCATCCATGACGGTTAACAATTGTTTTCCCTTTATATAATGGTATAGATGTTGTGCGCAAGTAAATCAGAGGTTGTGGGTAGTTTAATGGCTCCACTAGTGATGGTTACAAAGACTGATTCAGGCATGGCATTGGTGTCCATAATATTCTTAATGGATGATGTAAAATTGTAAGAGATGAATAAAGATAGATATAATTTTGTTAAGAATTTCAAAACTGCCACGACTAATATTAGAAAATAAGGGAAACGAGCATTTTTCGTTTTCAAGATTTTTGTAAATACTGACTTCATTTCATAAAACTTGAAATGGAAAAGAGCAACCAAACATATTTTCTTTGTCATTCCTTATTTTTTGGGGAAACGGAAACATGAAAGGGGGAAAGAAAACAAACCCTAATGTATAATTTCCAATCACTTTGAAGAAATCATATTTCCTAGTAGTGTACTTAACCTATATATTTTTATTTTATATAAGATTGCAGAAATCCTAAACAAAGTTTATCTTGAAGAAAAATTGTTAATTAGGTCCCTTAACTTATTTTTTTTTCATTTGGTCCATCAAAATTTTCATACTTTTGTGCCTCAACTTTTGTACGCTCTAACATTAGTCTTCCATTAGTTAGTTTTGTGGCGTCGTCAGTTTTGATCTCAAAATGACGTTGTTTTCGGTTTTCTTCTCCATGGTAAATGTTTAAGTCTTCCTTTTTCTTATGTCGTCACTACCAATCAATCCAATGTTTCACTCCATTGTAGTAGTGACATAAACAAGATAATAGACACATCACCCAAAACTGAGGGCATTACCAAGTGAATGACAAAATGGTAGGACAAAATTATAATATGAAACTCAATATGACACTAAAGTTATGAGGTTCTCCCACCTATTAGACTAGTTTTTTGGGTTGAACTCTCTTTATATGCTTAACTCCTAACAATTGATATTTTTTATTGAGAGTTGTGTTACGAAAATGACTTTTTGTAGGTTGAATTAAGCTACATTACTTAATACTGATAAATGAGTGAAACCGTCAAAAGAGAAATGACTACCATCGAGTCAGTGTCAATATAGTGAAAGCTACTATGGACATCGACCCTTAAAGGGAGCGACAATGTTAAGAGTCTACATTGAATAAAATATCAAACTAAATTGATACTTAAGTCATGAGGTTCTCACACCTAATAAACTAGTCTTTTGGGTTGTATTTTTTTCACATGTTAATTCCTAACACAAAATCACTAATATGTGAGCATAAATATAATTGAGACTGTAATAAGGAAAAAATGTTAAGGGTGAAATTAAGGAAATAAATTAAATTAAAGGAGCAAATGTTCTTTTAAAAAAAACTATTCCATGAGAGTGCCAGGCCAGTTACATTTTACTACTGCTAAATAGTAATATAATTAATTTAATCTATTTTAATTATCATCATTTTGTAATTTTATGGTAACAATGAATATCAAGTATTTCTCCTTTACAAAATATCAATATCATTCCTTATGATAACGATGAACAACTCAAGAAATTTATTAAGTTAATTAGATCAGATATGTAAATTGTTTAGAATAACCTTCGATTCATGTTTATCACCTTTCTCCATTTGACTAGGATTCTGAAAATTGAATTTAAGTTTTTCTACACAAAATAATTTTGACTTACAATTAGTGTTTAATTTTTTACTACATTATTATCTAAATATTTTTAGTCATGCCTTTGAAAGAATTTAATCGTAATAACAATTAATTAAAGTTACGTTATTTTAGTAATGTATTAATACATAATTGAATTGTAATATAAAAAGTAATAGTTTGAATTCACATCAAATGAATTTGAGATTTATTCATTAATTCATTTTTTAAGAAAAAAACTTAACATATAAAAAGTAATGATTGAATTAATTATTTTGAAAAAAACTGAAACATCCAGGGAAAAATTATGCCAAATGTAATAGGATAGTTGAATGCATTAGGAAAGTTGGTTTTAAGGACGGAAAAATTAATTGATTAATTTTTTTCTAAATGAGTGGTTTTTTATCTCTAACAATATAGCGATAAATCACATCCATCTATACTAGAGACCCAAATCTATTCATTTTTGCATTACACAGTACGTGGTACAAGTGGCATACCTCAAGTGTTATTTACAAAATTAACATTGATGTATTAAAGATACACATTGTTGCATAAATACAAATAAAATCACTAATTCAAACTTCCATAAGGATACTATGGTATATGGTATTTAGAAGCGGAACGAGGCTTATAATAAAATCAGTATTTAGTCTCATCCTATAAAGTATCTCATGAAGTTATCATTCATGGTAGAAAATATGGTATTTTTTTCCATTTAAATATTTCCAAACGATGAAGAAGAACCATATTGTAGTGTGTCAGGGTGCAGCTTCATTAACAATGCTACAACTTTGCCACAAATAAGATCATGTGCGGACAAATTTCACAATGATTGGTAAACGAAGAATAACAAAACATTTTTAATTTTTAGTGGAATAAAACTCATAAATCAACCAATAATGCATTGATTTAATGGGATAAGCTCATTTTCACAAGTATCATATTATAGATCAAATATTTAATTATTGTGAGCAATATTTATTATAATGGACTATCATACACCTAATAAATAATTAGTTTTTAATTACAAATTGATTAAATATCATTGTTTATACAAAATAAAACTCATATCTCATGGTCTGAGTATTCACACTTCTGTTAAGCATTTTTGGGCTAAGAGGAATATGGTACATATAGCTTAATTTTTAGATTAAGCACACTCCACTTAATTATCTCCATTTAGGTTTTCAATCTCCATGAATTGATCAAAATGTTGACAAATAAATTATCAAAATCGAAATTAGTCATAGCTGCATTAGTATTAACTATCAATATTTAGGGACGAAAAATTAAATATTGCTATCAATATCCAACTCCAATTCTTTATCTCATTAACCACAGAGAAAACACAGGAAATATATGACACCAAATACCAATCATCAACCAGACATCACTATTGAAGTTTTATTAAGAAAATGGATAACATTTTGTTCCCTCACTCCCTACACCCTTGATGTCACTTCTTATTGATCAAGAAAATATAAAACTATGTATATATTAGATATTTTATTTATATTCTTGATCAATAAGAATAAGATATAGAGTGAAACAACAAATGTTACCCCTTACTGAGAAGGCCATTAACTAAAGATCTGACCAAAAAACTTATCACTCCACCTTCTAATGCCAACAACTAATCTATCAAAAAATTCGAAAACGCCAGCATAAGGAATTTCAATTTTTTCTTCGAATTCTTCCTCTAAAATTTTGGGATGCCAATAAACTTTGACACCATTCTTAATGATGGGTTTCTTCAGCTTCATGTATTGCTGTCCTCTGAGTTGTGTGAGTGGTGGAGGTGGAGTCTTCCATGGACGCAATGGTATCAACTTTCTCAGTTCTACCAATTCTGGCTTCTCTCTGGAAGGAGAACCCATCTCAAGAATCAAGAATGTTGCAAGACCTATTTGATTTCAAGTGTAAGATTGAAGAAGGCTATTAGGCTTTTATAAGCAAAATAATCAATGGTTTGAATAATATAGTTTTTTTTTTTTTTTCAGAAATTAAATTATCATTTGAATATTAATTTTTCAAACCAACTCATATTACCATTGGTGTTCTTATCTAGCTATTTTTATTTTTTCCTTTTTCTTTTTGGAAAAATTGGTTGAATTTCTTTTTCGCTCATAGTATAGGAGGTGAAAATGAGTCGAGTTAAACTTTGTTCTACTTAATATAATAAGGATTAACTCGAGTAGTTGATATCGGAAGTATGTTCAATGCAAATTAATTTTTAATTAGCTTAAATTAGCTCAATCAAATTTTATTAACTTTCAAGCTTAAATTTATGTTTTTGTTGATGGTCATTTAGATATATGACTTTTAAATCCATTTTATGAAAGTTTTAATTTTAGTTTTATTGTATATTAATGTCTTATATTAGTATAAATTGAATTACATGCAATAATTATAGAATATTTTTTTTTTATATTTGTGTGTGTATATATACTCAAATTAATTCATCAATCTAAGAAGTTAAGATACACTTGACTCGACTACTTCTGTTTGTTTATTTAATGAGATTAATTTTCATCTTAACTTTTGTACATTTTGTTTATGGACCAAGTTTATCAAACTAACTGACAAATCTGTAATACTTATTGAGTTCCTTAGCTCATTTCCAACTAATATGGATATAAAACCTTAATTAAGATTTTAATATTAATCATTATTGCCTTTATTTATGATAGTATATATAGTTAAAGAAAATGATGTATATACTAATAATGTAATAGTTATTTATATTATCATTGTATCATTAATTATTCATATTTATTAATTGTTGACTATTAAATAAAAGTGACATAAATAAATAATGAATTATGTATTATATCTAAATCTTTATACTGATATTTCATATATATTATCGTTTTCCATTTTGAATTTCATCATGTCTACATTTTAAAAGGAATAATTTGTCTCTAAGTATAAGTGAAAAACTTCTCTGTATAATTTGAATTCAATCTTATTCTATCTTTTTTGTCCTAAAAGTAGTGTAATTAGAGTTGTAAGATATAAATGAATATATCAAAATTAAAATCTCTTGGGAGTGGTTCAACACTTTTCCCGCCCTTTCTCCCTCATCCACTCCTATAACACTCATGAGTTTTTCTTAAAATATGAACGTTCAAAACCTTACAATTTTGTTTAAAAATAATGAAATATGTATCATTTTTTAATTTAACACATGCATCATTGCACCGGAGGCAATCCTGTTTGAGTCTGAAACATTCATAGATATGTAGAACTAACTTTCCTAACATATATTTTTCATTTACAAGATTCGAATTCAATACCTTGCTTGAAAAAATCAAACATATACTACTTGAATCAACACTAGTTAGTAAATGTGTATCACTTGATATAACCGACGTTATTCATGAATCTTAATTTAAAAAAACATTTTTCAAACATATCTATAATATCTTACATTCTTCTCCACATTAAAATCTCCTGCTCTTTCAAAAGTTTCACCGCTTTTATTTCTTTATTTAATAGATTTTTTTGCTTAATTAATTTTAAGTGCGTATAATGATAGAGTATTAAATAATAATTTATACATTTGTTGATACTTCTTGGTTATACATAAAAGAAGATAACAATTTACCTATTCTTATCTTTGAATTTTAATTTATTTTATATTCACGTTTATTTACGTTTGTAAATATCATTGTGTTTTTCGTAGCTATTATTATTAATCGTCATAATAGAGAGGTTGGAGAGCCTTCTCTTCTCAAATGGCAATGGAGGCAATAATGATAGAGTTTAGAATCTCTCAAATATTGGAGAGATCTAATATTTTGTGAAGGAGATATACATGTAAGTATTCTTTTTTTCAAAGAGATATACTTTTCAGTTTAAATCTCATTTTGTTGATTATTTAGTGTAACCTGCATTTCATTTAAACAGATATCACAATGACTAAAAAGTTAATTAAATGATTTATGAAAATGATATTTATTTAGAGAGAAGTCACGCACCTCAAAAGAGATTACTTTTTTATCCAAACTCAAAAGAGTGAAAAAATACATTTATTAGTATTAAACAAAAATGTGCCTTTCATAAAAGAAAGAAGTTCTGGACCTCTCCATTAGAGATTATTATCTCGATACACTACATGATTAATGGATGAAATTTAAGTTGAGAGAGCAGAAAGGTTGAGAGATTTGTCTTCTGAGATGGCAATAACGATCACCAGCCTGATAAACCTCTTAATAAGGGTGAGACATAGAATATCTTGAAAGTGAGTTTCGTTGAGGGATAAACTGCTAGGAAGCAAGGAACTCGTTCCTACAAGCAGTGGCTGAGGCACACTTGTCTGAGATTGTGCACTTACATACCCAGAAAAAAATGTATAAATTATAATTTTTTTTTGCATCTCCTAGTTATGTAAAATTGTATCCATATTACTTAGTTATCATATTTCTGATATATTTTGGACAAGTCAATGCAACTTACATTCCTTCTTTGTTCTTGGGTCCTAGATCTGCTACAAGAAAAAATATCTACTGTCAAAAGGCTTAATTACTCTTAATTGAGTATGGGATAAACTTTTTATTATTACTATTGTAGTATTGTATCATCATCAATGAGACCCATTATTTGTTTTCCGAAATTTATTTCGGAATTATCATGGCTAATGCATAAAGAAGAGGCTGAATGTCATGTGAGTATAATATTTGTGTTGTTTCATAAGGGGTAGTCCTTTATAATTCATGTTTATACAGAGCTTCTTTGGAGTCACTTTTCTCTTCTCAGGTCGTCCAACAATATCTCTTGGCTTCTCATTGATGATTATTCCTTATGAGGAGGTTCCTGGTGATATCTTTATGTCCACACAAGCCTTTGGATTTTCTCAAATGTTAGATGAGTGCAGGATTCTAGATAGGTATATTTACTTGGTTGCATAGGCCACAAGGCTCTCGTGGTATCAAAATATGTGGAGCATGTCTCACTTTTTTTGTGTCTCAAATGTTCTTGAACTTTGATTAGTTGATAAAAAGTTATTTAAGTCAAAATTGTAATTATTAAATATATTTCTGATCAATCATACATCTTAGTACATAGAGTGATATAAAGTAGTCAGACAACATATGTACTCTCCAAAATATAACTGTCAAATTATTTTAAGGTGTATGGCGTTTGAGTAATACTAAACCTTCCTTTGGTTGGGGTGATTTTGAGTGAGAAAAATATGAGAGGAGAGAATAAGGAGAGAACTTTCAATTTCCCCTTGTTTGGTTGAAGAGGAGGGAAAAGAGAGAAAATCATGGTCTTCTCCCATTAGGAGAGAAAGTGAGAAGAGAGAGTTTGAATTTTAAAAATGATAATTTTATCCTCATTTCCAAAAAATATATAATAACACATAAAAATAAAAATAAAAACACTTAATTTTGCATATGTTTTTAAAAAATAGTATTTAATTTGTAGCTATTGTTTTAATTAAATTTGAAAATAATTTATTTTATTAATTTTACAAATAAATTTATTTTTAAATTATAATTTAGTGCTAAAATTAATATGGCAATGATATTATAGTCTTTACAAAAAATATCACTTTTCTTTCTCTTCTCATTCTCTTCTTCTTCTCTTTTCTTTCTCTTATATCAAACAAGTATCAAAATTTATTATCTTTCTCATCACTTTATCTCTTCTCTTACTCTTTCTTCTTATATTCTCTCCTTCTATTTTCTTCCCTCAACCAAAAGAACATAAAAGGAGTCTCTTCCCTTCCTTTTATGAATAGCCCCCAAGCCACCATAAGAACTTTCATTCTATGGTCTAACATGGATGGATGAAAGGTAACTATGCTGTTTGAGGTTTTTCTCCCTTTAAATTCTATAACCTTTAGCAACATGTAAGGAATAAGCAATAGAGTAATTCAAGCTAGGTTGAGATGTGTACAGAAAACGTTGGACGTTTGTTATTCCAATGCATAATATTTCCGTTTAAGTTATTATTTATTTAGTACATAATATTGGATTTTAGTTTGTTTTTAGCATAAATTTCATTCACTTTTTATTTGGGTAGCTTCTCTCATGCTTTGATGATGTGTAAATGAGTGGATTTGAGTTTTAAACACTGAAGACGTGAAGAGAGTAATGTTAGATATCTTTGTGAGTTTAATTTTGGAAAAGAATGAGGAAAACTTGAAGGTTTGAAAGTCATGAAATATTTAAGCGAGATGACTTCAAAGTCTTCTATTTTTGTTCCTTCTATTCTTAAACTCAATTTGCAAACGAACATTTAAAAAGATACGAGTATCTTTTAGAAGCAAGAAGATGTGAAAACCAAGGATTGAAAATTTTGGTTTATTTTGTCTATTTTGAGCCCAACACTAGAAGACAACAATATCTCATATAGCTGAACTCGAAGGAGATTGAAGACAGGATCATCTCCTCTTTTCATTATATTTTGGTTCATAGCTATATACATGTCTCAATTCATGTTATTGGCTTGTAATATGAACATGTCCGAGTAGTTTCTCGTTTCTAGGGATTAGGATTATCCTATGGAAGCATTGACATGATATTTTGATACCTCACTCTCTTATCTTTGATATACTATGTTTACATTCAATTTTGGTATGCTTTATTCTTGGGATTGTGATGGGGCTCCATGACTGCATGATCTTACATAGTAGGGGAAGAACTGAAAGGTAAACCTTAGAGTTAGAAATTCCATAATTTAACTACAAAAGTTGGTTTAATTCTTGAGAGGATCAATGTTTGATCATATTTCTTAATAGCTCTAATTACCACCAAATTAAAGTATGAATTTGACATATTAGATATTTTATTTATTTTATAATGAATCAATCTTTATATTAGGATATTTCACCTTCATACTTAATTCAATTCAAATATCTTATGTAGATATTTCACCTTCATACTTAATTCAATTCAAATATCTTATGTAGGATATTAAAAATACTACTTTAAGGAGAAATACTATAGATCAATAGGAGTGGTCCATGAAAATACTAGTTAATACTCCCTCAAATTAACATACAAGGTTCACATAGAGGCTTTTTGAAGATAGAATATCAACAATGAACGCCTTGTAAAGGAGAGGAATGACACAACTTTTTGTCGATTTTGTAACAAGAAACAAGAAACTTCTCAACACTTATTTTTTTCTTGTAGGTTCACGTATCTACTTTGGGTGAAGATTTATAATCGACTTCATCTTGAAATTGTTCTTCACCAAGACTCGAGTAGAAACTTCTTAATACATATAGGACTACCAACCAAGATTAGGAAATTTTGGAGCATTATTTGGCTTTCCATAATTTGGTTAATCTGGATAGCAAGGAGTGAGGTTGTTTTCAATTCTTCTAATGTGACTTTTCAATAAATCGTGAAGATTACAAAGATGAATTCATGACTCTGGATCAAAAGAAAGAATGATAAATATATAATGTCATACTTTGAATGAGATAGAAACTCATGTGAGAGTTTAACTTCTTATTATTCTTAGCCTTCTTTCTATAGTTACATTTTGTGAATGTATAGAACCTCCATTTAACTTCTTCTACTTCTAATATCATAATAAAATCAATCTTTTTGCTGATCAAAAAATTAATTTAATTCAGTAAAAGATAGATAACAAGGAGTGTTTCTCATTTTAGTGGTCATGGGAGTTTGGTATCTCTCATCTTTTTATGGATGATGTTATCTCGTTGTTAATAATGAAAAACATATAAATCCACTATATCGGAATTGTAGTTCAACAACGTTATTTTAGATGTATACCAATACTTTTGGGTGTTTTTTGTTTGACCACAATAATATATTGTCTTGAATAATAGTGTTTATCGTACACTGTTGTATTGCATATTTACAAAAGTGCATCGTACAAAAAAGTGATGTCATATATTTCATACATAAACATCATAGTATATAGGCATGATTAACTTCACTTATGTTTGCATTGTTGTATTGCATATATATAACAGCGCATACTTAAAAAACATTGATGTATTATTCATAAATATTTTCAAACAACACTTTAATACAACAGCGCAACACAGAGCGATGTTGTATAAAACATATACAACAGCGCAATCTATGAAAAATGTTGTTGTATTAATCATTTACAACAATGTCCCTTAAAATTCACTGTTGATTCATACACATTAATACATGCATCTATATTTATTAGCAGCACTTACATTATCAACAACACATACATTTATACAATCTTAACAACACATACACATTAATACAGGCAAAAAGTTTATTTTATTAACATCAATACAATACAAACTACAAACAATGAATATCATGCTAATTATATTTTGGTAGAGTACATAATTATGCAAATTATAAACAATCACAAGTAAATTATAATTATGCAAAGACTACATGTATCTACTATTTTTCCTTTTCTTTGATTATTTTTTGCTTGTAATATCATCACTGTATGGAGGAACATATTCACCATCAATATCATCAACTGTTGTTAGTACGCTCTCATGCGACTGATATGTCTCAAAAAAGGATCATATTCACCATCAATATCATATTTTTATCATCAATATTATTGACGATTATTTGGTTAGTTAAAAGAACAATGAGTCATTTCATATCAGTTGAGTCACTAACATAGAATACTTGTTGAGCCTGTGATGCTAGAATAAGTGGCTCATATTTATATCCTTACTTATTAAGATTCACCTGCATGAACACTAATTCATCAACTCAGAAGCCATTGTTGTTATCAATTCATATACAATAAAAAATTGACATCCGAAACATTGTGTAATTCAATTCTCATATTCATTCAGTCAGTCAAAAGTATGACATGTTCGCATATATTGAGTTTCTATCTTTTGCACTTGATATGTGTAATGTAACACCGCGAATTTTACGATTTTGAATTATAAGATTTTATTAATATTGTTATTAATTATACTTTCGAAAATGAATTTCTGGGAATTTTCAGTAAAGAATTAGATGAAACTCTAGTTGAGTTTTAGTCTTGAAATTCTATTTCCAATTTGGTGATAAATTTTCATGATTTTCGAAGACAGTCGGTTTCGGACCACTGTCGGGGCCGAATATCACTCTATACGGCTCAAAAAGTGGTTTTTGAGTTCCGTAACTCGGAATCGAATTCCGATTGCGCCGTTGGCTTCGTAATTTCATTTCGAGTCAATATAGACTCTGAGTACACCCATACCTATTTTCTAAATATTTTTCACTCGGAATGCCGAAATTCGAAATACTAATCAGATATTAGGATCGGGCGATTTATAATACCCGATCGAGTATTGGCCGATAATACTCGGGCGTGTTTATCGCATGTATCCGCGAAGTGACCATTTCACATTGGGATGCGAAAGTTGACTTCCATAAAGTAAACCTCACATCACTCAATCTCATGAAATCATCATTAGCCACCCTATGAGATTTTGTAATGACTTCCTAGAGGGAAATCTGATTTCCCTTCCCTCATTAAACACTCCCCACTCCCCCCTTCACTCTCACACTCTCTCATTTGCAAA
>NW_017717629.1:0-17863 GCF_001865875.1 Lupinus angustifolius
GAGTGTAATATTCTGAGTAAGTCCACGCCGTTAATGAATTATATTCATTAGATGTCTTACTCTCTCTATTTCTCTTCTTTTCTATTGCTTGCTTTTCGGACGTGTGCTCGTCAGGTAGACAGCTTTGCTCAAATTTGGAGCTACTTGTTCATCATGTTCCAGGAGGGGGCATGCAGAACTGAGGAGAGGCAGTACCCTAGTTTTGGAGTTAGCCACTAGGAGTTGCTTATCATTTTGTGGCTTTTGGAAACACTGACGGCTTCAGTTTGTTCATGTCTTTGTTTAGTGTCTTTTGGCGATGATTAATATTTTCGCTCTTTCTTGTTGGATATGTATATTAAGTACTTATGATCTTTTATATCTATGAAGATGTATATTCAGGAAATGTTGTATCATTTCAGTTACCGTTAGGTAAACGGTTTTGATTTCCGCGTTATATGTTACTTAAAGTGATGTCCCGGAAAAGAAATGTTTTTTAAAAGGAAACAATTTTATGTCGCCAATCTCTTTATTCAAAAAAAATTTACTCACTTTTTTGCGTAATAAATAAAGAGTATTTTTCGGGGCGTTACATGTAAAGTTCGAGCAACAGTAATCACACCACTATTTTGCATTTTACTTTGATTATCTTATATATTTGTATAAAATATGAACCCATTAATTAGGTAACTAGTGTAGGGTAAGACATGAATACTTGGATCATTGACTAACAATTTTAATCTTTCGGAAATCGCCCTGTGCATTTATATTCAACTCCTCATAAATGTGATTTTTTTTAGCCACTTTATGAAACACCGATTATTCTCTTTGGAAATCCAATTTTCATTCTTACTTAGATAAGACTTTCTTAGCATTTCCTTGTGTCTTTCAACATATGGCTCAACCTCATTGGCATTACGCAAAACATATAAGTGTTTTGCTCCAATTCGGTTCTTGTTATAGTCAATATTTCATTCACAGTAATACTTTCACCAAATGTTTTTTTGCATACTGAGGCTTTGGAATGCCCTATAAAATTACCATTGGTAAGATATCCGATACAAAAATCAAGATCTTCTTCATCAACATATCACTCGACAATACAATCCTCTATTCTTGATTGGTTCTTCACATACCCTTTTAATGTCTTCATATAATGCTCAAAGGGGTACATCCATCTTATATAAGAAGGGTCACATAGTTGTGTCTCTCGAACAAGATAAATGCTTAGATGAACCATTATCTCAAAAAAGAAGGCGGGAAATACATTTTCAGCTTACACAAAGTCAAAATAATTTGTCTTCGTAATGTAGGTAATTTGTCAGGGTCGATCACTTTGTTATAACTTGCCTTGATGAAGAAGCATAACTTAGTTATGGTTCCTCGAACTTTTTTAGGTAGAATTAAATGTATTCCAACATGAAAGAAATGATCCATAAGTACATGGCAATCATGAGACTTAAAACCTTTTAACTTGAGGTTTTTCATTGACATGAGTGATCGAGGCCGTACCCGATACAAATAATATAACAATTAAAACTGCAGTACTAGGAAGTGACTCCTAGGTCGTTTCCCAAGGATTATCTTTGAAGCAAAGCTTCAAACACCTTATACTCACACACACACAAGAGAGGTTTTGTTGTTGGATAGTATGAACATAAATCAAATTCAGAAACAGTAGTTAAACAATGTAATAAAACTGCTAAATCCCTTTGGTTCGTTTGTTTACAACTCAATCCTCGGTTTCAAAAGATTATTTTCAGATTCCAACCGTTAACTTCCGAATTTGTTGAAAATCAATTAACTAAGCGATAATCAATTCAAAGTTCCAGAACCAAAACATCAAACTAAGTGAAATCAGTAAAAGTATGAACCACGAACTAAGCATTCATGCACTAGGGAGAGTAAATCAACTAAGTGAAGATAAACTCAACCAACCAGTTTCTAAGCAATGGCATTAAGAAAACCATATTTAGAACTAAGATAGAAGAAATCAACAATAAAGAAACCGAAAATGCATTAATAACAAAACCTCAAGAGTTGTGATACATTAGCAAAGGAACTTAGTCCAGAAATTTAGCCTTCCATGGCAATGGAAGAGCAAACCGAAAATGAGAAAATGAAGAAGGAGTTAAACCCTAGCAGAGCACAAAGAGGGAAAACGGAAAATGTGTTTTTGTTTTTGTGAGGCAAAGTAAAAGTGTGTTTGTTTGGAGTGGGGAATCCGAATTTTACCCCTCCAACACACATAAACCGAATTGGGCCTAAACAATGGGCCCAAAGCTAAATTACAATAAGAACATCTCCTAAATTAAAAATACAATCTTCACTTCAACATATATCTTCGACTTCCATAATGCCCAAAATGCCATTGGTGCCAAATGTGATATGAAAATGGTAATAGATTTAATCAGGCCAAATAATCCCAAATTAACTCATTTTAGGAATATTAGTCCAATAAAGTCTAAAACACTAAACCATGTGAAACAAAGTCAATTAGGCACCAAGAATCATCAATCATGCTAAATTAAGGTTATGAATAGTGTGTAATATATTGCTCATTAAAGAGGTTCTGGATGTTGGAAGAGTATCCCTCTAGAACTTTAACACCATGGAGAAATTTACAAAATTTTATTTTCTCTTTCCTCGACAAATTAGAAGTTGTTGGAGAATGAAATGTACGTTTTCCCTTCATTTTCAGCCATAATTCCTTTCTTATTCCCATAATAGGTACCAAGGAAACTTTCAAACACATTTTTTTCAATATGCATAACATCGAGGAAATGTCTTACATATCATGAACTCCAATATGGAAATTCAAATAAGATTGACATTTTCTTCCACCGATTAGTGATCAATTCTCTTGCAAAAGATTTACCAAAGTTATTATTCAAACCCTTTAACTTTTGAAATAATTAGTCACTCATCAACGACAAAGAAGAATGACCTTCTTCAATGTTCCAATCAAATGTTTTTCTCCATCATCGATAGTGATGATCTTAAAGCAAAAATCTACAATGACCAAGGAAGACATTTTTCTTAAAGTGTTCCAACCTCGTTGAATGAGTATTATTTTCACATACAGAACATGCAAAATATCCTTTTGTACTATATCCGAATAGATTACCAGAGGCAGAGAAATCAGTGATTGTGAAGAACAAAAAAGCCCTCAAGTTAAATATTTATTCCATATATGCATTATATACATCTATATATACATGTCTCTCACATTTCCTTGACATCTTCAATTAATAGAGTCAAAAATATGTCTATGTTATTTCTTGGTTGTTTAGGTCCATAAATTAACATAGATAACATCACATATTTGCGCTTCGTGCATAGAGAATGAGGTAGGTTGTATATCACCAACATCATTGGCCATGTACTTTGTGAGCTACTTTGAACACTATGTGAATTAATTCCATCTGTTGACAATGCAGGGCGTAGATTTCTTGATTTTTGACCAAAATTAGGATAGTCATGATCAATTTTTCTCCACTGAGGAGAATCTACAGGATGCTGAAGCTTGTCATATTTAATCATTTCTTCATCATGACATATCAACTACTTTGCATCTTTGTATTGCTAAACATACGCTTGAATCTTGCTTTGATGGGAAAATACCATACAACCTTTTGGCGAATTGAGTCTTCCTTCTTATATCGCGATGCATTACATTTAGGAAAAAACTTTAATGAAACATACTCATTAAAAAATAAAATGCAATCATTTTCAAAAGCATGTATTATAGTGTAGTCCATGCCAATGGAGCGTAACATTTATTTTGCATCATAGGTTCGAGAAGGGAACACATTAGGTAATATATCTTTTAGAAGTGCAAGCAAGTCTATGAAACTCTTATCAGTCCATCCATTAACATATTTCAACTTATACAACTTTGACACAGCTGACAATCTTGTGAATTTAGTACAATCATCATACAATGGTTTCTCAGCATCACTTATCAACCGCTGAAACATCTCAAGACAATCCTGAAGATCATCTTCCATAATGTTTGTCATTTCCTCAAAACAATCGTCTTCATATACATTTGTGTAGTTTTCTTTCATATGCATCTCATCATTACAATTCATAATGTCTTTCTTCTCACCATGTCTTGTCCAACATGTGTAACTTTGATCAACACTGTGACACACTAAATGAACTTTTAAGTCATTTGGAGTAACATTGTTTGAGTAATAACATGTTAAGCAATGATATACAATTCTATTAGGGTTTACAACATTCTCAATTGCAAACCTAACAAATGATTTCTCTCATTCCTTATACTCTTTCGTCAATCGAGTGGAACTCATCAATTGTCGATCCATTTTCTATAAAAGAATGACAAAAAAAAATATAATGAGCATAAATCTCTAAAGCTTGGAGTTGAGGTCACTGAGCAGAACAAATACGTTATTATGTAATTAAAAATGGGGGAACTCTAACTCATAATGTAATAATGTGAATGGGTCGGAAACCCCAACTCAATACAAGCTAAATGCGTGAAATCACTTTCACTCATTTATAAGGAAAATATTTATAACTCAATGAAAGCTAAATATAATGTAATTAAAAAGATAAATATTTATAAGGAAAACTGACTTTCAATTCGGTGTTGAATGAATGAATGATGATTTTGAGGTTGAACGAGTGAATGATTTTCAAAATCGATGTTCAATGATTTTCGTGTTGAATGAGTGAATGATTTTCGAGGTTGATTTTTGGTGTTGAATGATGATGAGGTTGAATAATTTTCGAAGTCGATTTTGAGAGGACATGAGTTTTGATGCTGAGTAAATTAGTGTTGGGACCGTTGAATGTGTGAGAATGAGGAATATTTTAATTTTTTAGGGTATGATAGTATCTTCAGCAGTGCTTAATGAAGATAGTGCTATAAATGAGACATAATCAACGATTTGCTTGTCTTGTGGAGTCGATATAGCTTCGTCACTACTGTGAGAACTATGATCACCACTTTGGGAAGCCATTGATGTAGTCTTTTGAGGTTTTCTTGGAGTATGAGGTTTTTTGTTCGATTAAGTTTGTGAGTGTAAAGAGGATTGAATCAACTTTTAGGTATTTAAAATGTAGTAACAATTCAACAGCGTTTTCTCGAGCAATCATTGTTCATATAACATCTTTAACATCACATATTAAAGGATGCACTATTGATATGACATTTTCAACAACGATTGCATGAGAAGGCAGTGTTAAACATCCAGGATGAATCTAGCTTTTCAACATGGTGAATCCAACTTTTGACAAATTATATTCATAACACATTAAAATCGCTTCTTTGATTATGCATTGTTAAATGGAGTCTAATTAACAACTTTATCTTAATTGTATGTTGTTTAACTAAACTCATTCAAGTCAACGCTTAATATAACATCCAATTAATAGTGTTTTCTTACATTTGTGTTATTGATGGATTTAAATTAACAGCGATTTCTTGAAATTGGGTTGTTAATGAATTCTTAAAGTTATGTTGTCAACAATAAATTCCAAAATACAATGTTGCCAAAATATCCTAAAAAATTAAACATTAAGTATTGTTAATTTGTTTATTAATATGGAACTGCCAAAATACAACTATCCAAATATATAATAACAAAATAGAAATTAACATCCGGGATAATTGTTCATTCTTCAAATTAAAGTGCCCCTGATCATCAGTTGAACAAATAAAAAGGTAAAATTTCATTCAAAGTGTCAAAGTTTGTTGTTTCCAAAATAGATTAATTGTTGCGAAAATACTGTCAAAGTAGAATGTTCATGATAAATTAAAAAAAGAAAAATTACAAAAAAGAAATTAACAAAATAATTTCTTCAAAGTGCTGATGATCAGTCAACGAAATCATCTCCTAAGTGCATAATAGAATTAAGATATTCCATATAGTATAAGTCATCGTCTCCTACAGCCGTTAAAAATTGCTGAAAAAACAAAAAAAAAAAGTTATAGTTTCTTATTGCAAAATTATATTCAAATCTTTGTTGTAAGAAAGTAACATAGAGATTTAAGATTATTACAAAAGTGACATGCACATTCTTTTTTAGGAATATCATTTTTTCTATTCTTTTTAACGAAATTTCTTTTTTCTTTGTGCCTTGTATTGCTCTCTTTTCGTTTCTTTGTTTTTTCTTCCTCTTATGTTCTTCTCTTTCGGTGTCATGACTAATCATAAAATGAGACAATGACTAATTAGACAAATACAAGTACAAAAAAATTATATAAAGAAGCAAAAAAATAATCTATAGAAACACACTTAGTGAAGTAGAACAACACATTAAAAAATATGGAGTGAACCACAAGATATATAGATTCATATAGAAAGAGAATCGTTATAGCTGTCTTATACAACCAATTAATTTTTCTATGAAATCAAAGAATTTGCATAGAAACGAAGAGACGCATAAAACACTCCATCGTTAATTTTTCCGATATATAGAACGTCGTATACAAGCAACAACACATATTTAAGAAAGCATTGTTTGTGTGTCATCTTCAATAGTGCTTCTTTAATTATGCATTGTGAAATAGATGTACATTTACAACGCTTCCTATAAATTACGTTGTTAAACATAACTCATTTGAAGTTAGCGCTAACATTACTGATGTTCAACGATACTTTTCAAAACTGTGTTGTTAAAGGTGTATCCACTTACCCAAATTGGTAACACTTGCTTTAATGTGACTTGTTAATGTTCTTCCGCCTCATTTTTTACAGTGTCTTTCAAGAAAATGATGTTGAATGACCATTGTTAATTACGATATCTGACATAGTCATCGTTATTAATTCCTTATTATAGAATCCTAGTTGTTTGATTTTTTTTAGTTTATAGTTTTATGGTTAATCTTAATAAATCTTAGATTATGCCATAATCTTTCCTCTATTTACATGGCTAATACTTTCAAAATTACATTTTTTTTCCTTCACTTTCATATGATTACATAACAAATGACAGCTCCAGACTCCAGTTAACATGCATTGTTCTTTTCTTTGATGGATAACATGGGTTGATCACGTGGAACGTATTAAAAAGGTGGAAAATAAAAAAAACATCAAATAAAAGTATGTGTTAGATTGATCACTTATAGAATAATTGTAAAAAAATTCCTTCTGGCAATCATGTATTATGAAACCAAATTAAGCACTGAAATCTTTCTTCTTCCTTTGTTTTGAATTTAATCAGATTCTAGGGATTTTTCTTCTATATACGTTGGTATGACATGGGTGTGAGAGGAACTTGTTTGTTTGTATATAACATAAGGAGCTACAACCATTTAATTTAGTTCATCTTCATTGTGAGCATTATATTCTTCTTATGGCTAGATGTAATCGGTCTTATATTATGGGCAAAAATATTGATATCATTATGGTACCAGATGTATGAAAGTTATAAGAGAGTTTTATAGGTACACAAAAAATGGCTATTATATCTAATCAAATAGTTCATCTATCATGTATTTAAATTCATTAATTTACTCTTCAAAAAAGTAATACAAATTAATAATGGATGATATAGTGATTGTATATAAATCTTTACAATAAGAGTGCATAGATATTACACTCATTAGAAAAGAAAAAAAGAATTTATCTAATGATATTGTAGCAGTTTTATATATTGTCAGTCTATCGATTCATTATTTATTTTTAATTATCATTGACTCTTCAAAAGAAATAAAAATGAATGATGGATAATATAACGACCGTATATATAAATCTTTACTTTGACAATGTATATTTAATACATTTTTAATAAAAAAAATGAACAATTAATGTTAATTGTTAAACGTTGTTAGTTCCTTTTCCCATTATAACTAGCACAAGTTCTTCAAAACCTATTTTATTGAGCTAATCGTATATGTCATATGAATGTCAATTCACACAAAAAAGATATGATTGTTAATTCTTCATAATAACCTTCAATGGTAACAATCAAATTAAAGCAAAAAGAATGGATGGTGAGAGTGGGGGTTTTAGAGACAAATCAGTTTACAAAAAGGAAGATAACCTTTAGGATGGACAAGTACACCAAAATTTGTAACAAAATCTGTTCTAAACTAACCATAATGAAAATATGATGAATGTTTAATTTTTTTTAACGTGCTTGAGGACATGCTTGGGAGAACATATTATTATCCCCTTTTGAATTATAGTAAGAAGAATGAAATATACCACTTGTTCCAAATAATATCTCATTTCATGTCCCAGATTAATTTGTTATTGTCACATGATTAAAACAAAATTTTAAAAAACAAAAAAGTAATAAAAATAATACTATGATTGGTCCAAGAAAATAAATTAGATATTATTAAGGACAAATAATCTCTATAAGTAATAAGAGATTAGGAAGAGAGAAAGACTAACCAGGAGAAGTCTCTTCTGCCTATAAAAAAAGATCTTAGGCGGATCCTTTTTTCTAAAGAAGAAACCATTATGATGGTAAAAACGAATAATGATGACTTGGAGAGTACAGAAGGAGATGAATATTTTTCTCTGAAAAAGTTTTTACCTGAAAATTGTTTAAATAAACAAATAAAAAAGTTTATTTGAAAATAAATAAAAAATTAAAACCTTAGGAAGAAATGAAATAAAATAAAATAATTTCAAGACCCTTTGTAAAAACAAAAACTAAAGCTTCACTATATTGTCAAATAATTTCAAGACCCTTTGTAAAATAATTTCTGGATTTATCTTTATTCATTTTCTAACCATATGAGATCTATGTCCAATAGTCTTCTTACCCATGGTTTTCTTTCACTATATTGTCAAACCTTCACAGGTATTTTTTGGCTTAATAACTTCGTCTAGCATGATGTTTTTAAGTGGTTTGGAGACATGTTTCGTCATAATTCAAGTTTATGGTTTGGGTGAATGTATCCCTGGGAGTTTTGAAATGTATCCTTAGTTTCTCTTCTCACTTGGATTTCTTGCTCTCGTCTTCTGCTTCTTTTCTTTAAAAATTAAAGTTATTTTTTACCTTCAAATGGTTTAAGCCTGAGTTTACTAACTTTTTGCTTTGTTATTGGCTCTTGAACCATTCTGAAGGAGTTTGATTTCTTTGTCTCATATCCTAATATTTAGACTTATGCTTTGAATGATGGTCATCTTCCTCTTACTTTGATAGTTTTGACCAACTTCATATTAATAATATATCGCTTTTTTCGTCCCAAAGAGTCAGCTCAAGTTCAAATTCGTGGATACTTATATTTTAGTCATGGAGTTTGTCTCATTAAAACCCTCCGAGGGTTTTTGCCTCATTAAAACCCTTCTAGGGTTTTCCCTCAACATTATAAACATCTTGTTTTGGTGAATAATGAATTTAAAATGAAATTGCGCTAGGGTTTCTCATTAAACTAGTTGCCCTTTGGGTTCAAGTCTTCAATGTCAATTATGCTACAAAGATATGCACAAGTTATGGCCAGAGTTACTTCAAAACAAAATTGTTTTTGGGCGATGGTAATACAACTATGTTTTGGATTGATAAATGAATTGGAGAACTAAAGGTAGACGATTCTAATTGGTAATTACATAATACCAAGTTTCTACACAATTAGAAACTAAATCGAGTATAACTCTCTTGTTAATAAACTAAACCAAGTTTCTACAACCGAGTTGCTATAATATTAATAAACTAAACCAAGTTGTCTTTGGGTGATGGTAAAACAACTATGTTAGGAGTATAAATCTCTTCTTTGACTTTTGGTTAATTAGAAACTAAATCAAACAAAGTAGATGATTTGATTTGGCTCAACTTCTGATAGACTATAAAAAGTTGAATCGAATTACGCTGAACTTATAAAATAAAGTTTGAATCTACTCATCGATTTGCTTACTTTAAATTACAAAATAAAAACTATAAAATAATTTGTTAATAAAAAATCCAAATAAGATTTCAACAACTGGATACAATATAATAGAACTCAAATTTGTAATAACTTATATTTCTTGACTTTACTATTTATTACAGCCACATGTAATTAAATTATCACTATACTTATTCATTTTTTCTATTTCTTCTTCCAAGTGCATGATAACCCTAGGGAGCTGCATGATTTTTCTACCAATTGGGACCCTCCCTTCACCATTACAGGGTTTATAACTACTTCTCTTACTATAGGATGTTTACCTAGCTAACAACATTAGTTCTCGCTCTACCCAAACTTAATTGTTTATACCAACATTCCCCACTTATTCGAACGCGCAGTTGTTTTGGATATCAAGCAGACCTTCCTATAAGATAATTTTAATGTGGCCGATTTTTCCTGATTTACAACAAGTTTTGCTACAACACGTAGTGCTCTAGTTACATGTGAAAACACCATGGCGTTCATTCTTTTATAATACAAATAGGAGATACAAGATTCTGAAGAAATATCCTTGCCTTGCTTTGTTAAAACGAATAATGAATTAGTCTTTTCCACTTTTTAGTTTGTTAAATTTTACACGAATAATGTCAATTCTGAATTTCAATAAATGTTACCTTTGATTAATATTTCTTTTTTTTTGTCCTTGTTTCATTAATATTTCGTTTTTGTCTGTGACCGAGTATCTCATCAACATAAGTAAACTTAATACTGAGTTGAGGGTCATTATTAGGTAATGTCCTCCTGAAGGAGGCAATCCCAATATTCAAACCTCTGATCTGATAGGAAATGTTCGCCTCATGGTTACTTCCACGACCGTTAATCACTTTTGGGTATTTGAGTAATTCTTTGAGGAGAGATGAATTAAGATACTATCAAATAACCTGCAAATGGAAAATTAACCCTCCCATGTCTTCCACTTTATGGTTTGTTTACGAGTTGAAGGGAAATGGAAGACTTAAAAACTATTTCATATATGTATTCCATGGCTCTCAAGCCTTTCATTTCCCTTCGTTACCCTCCAAAAACCAACTCGCAATCAGACCCTAAGGTCTAAGCAACCATAGAAAGAAAGATGTATAGGAACTTGTAGGTTAATTGTTGATCAGACATACAAATTACGTTTTGTAACCGAGATAACCAAATAAGAATGTCAGATAGAAGACGAGTTGCAACTCGGATCAAATATTGAGATTCAAAACAAAGAAAGAACAAATAGAATGAAAATCAGTTTCCATCTGGCATCGTCCTTCTATCCACAATTCCGCATTGCATTGGCAGACCAATTCCACTTTCATATACTTCTTGGTTCATATTTTCAACTCGTAATTCTTCACGCCAGGGGAATTCAGGTCACTATGAAATAATGGTGAAAGCTGTTAGACTTAGAAGTAGAAGAAGCCAGATCCGAGTAGGAAATGCCACCACACAGAAAAACATAAGACTGCTGAATGAATAGAAAATCTGAAACCCAATATTGGTATAGAAACCATGAGAAAGCCTTTCCACTAGTATTCTTATTGCATATAGTTAGCGTATGCTTATTCGTAAGTGATGACTAGTCAATTAGTCAATTGGTTACCATTGGAGGACTCAGTTTTAGTTAATACTTAATAACAAGCTAACCAACTCCTCCAACGGGAACTTATCGACGAATAATGCTTATATACAAATATGCATGAGCTAACTATCTATAGTAATTTGTTAGGTAACCAAAGAAGACTATGGTGCATTTTAGTAAAAAGGAGGGTACAACAGCGGATTAAAGTCCCACTTAGGCAATATGGGAAGTGTAATTTCTTGTAAAAAATTGCTGCACAATTGGCAGAAGAGAAGTGTGGGAAGCAAAGAATGGGTTTGATTGTAATAGAAAGGCATGGAAAACAGAGAGTATAAAAAATAAGTGAGTATTAAATTGTGGAGAGAATCATGCCTCTCAACTACCTGGTTTATCAGTGTGTTTTCTATTCTTTTTCTGCTAGTTTTCCTACTTGTATACACATCCAACCAAACAATAAGACACCACCTTGATATCAGCTCAAGAGAGTAGATACATATCTCAATTTCTGTCTTTTGTGTGTGAATCTGATCTAGTAACTATCATAATTCCTTTTCTATAAGAACATCTTCATACAATAGTTCTGGAAGGGGGGAGATATTTATTACATACCAATGTATACTCAGTCCATCAGTAACCTTGCATATCAAGCATTTCATCCAGTCCTTTCAATTTATTCAATCCTTCACTAATCAGGAAACGAATCCTTTGCTTATCATTGCAGTTTCGATTATTCTCCATCTCTCGTCTGATTGTCTGTCTCAGGTCAGCTGCACAGTCCATTATATCTCAAGCAATATCATAATACTTATATGTATGTGTAAAGGGACTGGTAAAGTTTTAATATGCATTCTTTAACACAAAAACAATCACATAATTTTCAGTGTAAGAAAAAAAGAGGAAGGACAAACCATTCTTGCTAACCAACCTGGAACTTTGTTGATTAGCTCATACTAATGATCCACATTAATAAATTTAATCATGTGAAGGATTACAATTGTGGTAATGTTACGTTTAGTAAAATTCCAAACAATTACGGTAAAAGTATCTAACACAGTTGCAGTGAACCGGTGATTACCAAAACTGCAATATTGCATCTGCAACTTAAGAACCACATGTAAAAGTATCTATAACACACATTCATTCACAAATACTTTCTGTCTTAATATGATAAAACTCTTGCACTATTTCTTCATAACCCAGAGTCTAAAAAGGGAGTGCCTCAAATCTTGGCCTAAGTTCCTGACCTAGTATCCTAAATCTTAGTACACTTTGTGTGTGGATCACTAAACAGTACAACACTTATATATAGAAAGTGTCATCGCAAATATGAAAATCTTGAGTGAAACTATCCTTTCAATTTTGTCAGTTTTATTAACATTAACATTTCAAAAATACTAGTCAATCTAAGTAGGAGTCCTTCCTAGAACGTGGGCTATTGATTTACTTAGTCATAGCTTGGCCCCTTTGTGTAATTGTTGATTGCTGGTAATATATTTTTACACTTCACCTAAAAAGCATTTCAGAGATGTATCCTCATGAATCATGATTAACAGTGACTATATGAAGTGACAACAATCATAATTCCGAGAAAAGAATAAGAACATTTACCTCTAGCAGAAGTAGGGGCTCGGCCAGAAATTCTTAATGCTTTCCTGTAAAGCTTCAAGACTCGGGCACGGAGAAGGAAATCCCGCAGATCCATTGAGAAACTATCCTACCTCCTCCTACACATGTTCCCAAACTCCAAATAAATGAATAGAAAATCTGAAACCCAATATTGGTATAGAAACCATGAGAAAGCCTTTCCACTAGTATTCTTATTGCATATAGTTAGCGTATGCTTATTCGTAAGTGATGACTAGTCAATTAGTCAATTGGTTACCATTGGAGGACTCAGTTTTAGTTAATACTTAATAACAAGCTAACCAACTCCTCCAACGGGAACTTATCGACGAATAATGCTTATATACAAATATGCATGAGCTAACTATCTATAGTAATTTGTTAGGTAACCAAAGAAGACTATGGTGCATTTTAGTAAAAAGGAGGGTACAACAGCGGATTAAAGTCCCACTTAGGCAATATGGGAAGTGTAATTTCTTGTAAAAAATTGCTGCACAATTGGCAGAAGAGAAGTGTGGGAAGCAAAGAATGGGTTTGATTGTAATAGAAAGGCATGGAAAACAGAGAGTATAAAAAATAAGTGAGTATTAAATTGTGGAGAGAATCATGCCTCTCAACTACCTGGTTTATCAGTGTGTTTTCTATTCTTTTTCTGCTAGTTTTCCTACTTGTATACACATCCAACCAAACAATAAGACACCACCTTGATATCAGCTCAAGAGAGTAGATACATATCTCAATTTCTGTCTTTTGTGTGTGAATCTGATCTAGTAACTATCATAATTCCTTTTCTATAAGAACATCTTCATACAATAGTTCTGGAAGGGGGGAGATATTTATTACATACCAATGTATACTCAGTCCATCAGTAACCTTGCATATCAAGCATTTCATCCAGTCCTTTCAATTTATTCAATCCTTCACTAATCAGGAAACGAATCCTTTGCTTATCATTGCAGTTTCGATTATTCTCCATCTCTCGTCTGATTGTCTGTCTCAGGTCAGCTGCACAGTCCATTATATCTCAAGCAATATCATAATACTTATATGTATGTGTAAAGGGACTGGTAAAGTTTTAATATGCATTCTTTAACACAAAAACAATCACATAATTTTCAGTGTAAGAAAAAAAGAGGAAGGACAAACCATTCTTGCTAACCAACCTGGAACTTTGTTGATTAGCTCATACTAATGATCCACATTAATAAATTTAATCATGTGAAGGATTACAATTGTGGTAATGTTACGTTTAGTAAAATTCCAAACAATTACGGTAAAAGTATCTAACACAGTTGCAGTGAACCGGTGATTACCAAAACTGCAATATTGCATCTGCAACTTAAGAACCACATGTAAAAGTATCTATAACACACATTCATTCACAAATACTTTCTGTCTTAATATGATAAAACTCTTGCACTATTTCTTCATAACCCAGAGTCTAAAAAGGGAGTGCCTCAAATCTTGGCCTAAGTTCCTGACCTAGTATCCTAAATCTTAGTACACTTTGTGTGTGGATCACTAAACAGTACAACACTTATATATAGAAAGTGTCATCGCAAATATGAAAATCTTGAGTGAAACTATCCTTTCAATTTTGTCAGTTTTATTAACATTAACATTTCAAAAATACTAGTCAATCTAAGTAGGAGTCCTTCCTAGAACGTGGGCTATTGATTTACTTAGTCATAGCTTGGCCCCTTTGTGTAATTGTTGATTGCTGGTAATATATTTTTACACTTCACCTAAAAAGCATTTCAGAGATGTATCCTCATGAATCATGATTAACAGTGACTATATGAAGTGACAACAATCATAATTCCGAGAAAAGAATAAGAACATTTACCTCTAGCAGAAGTAGGGGCTCGGCCAGAAATTCTTAATGCTTTCCTGTAAAGCTTCAAGACTCGGGCACGGAGAAGGAAATCCCGCAGATCCATTGAGAAACTATCCTACCTCCTCCTACACATGTTCCCAAACTCCAAATAAATCCATGAATAGATCAAACAGTTGCAACAAAATACATGGAAACTAAAACCAATAAACTTAATTACCACACACCTTCATCATAACCTAATTTCATTTTCAATTTTTTCATACACCTAAAACGATATAGAACCTTGATATAACAAAGCTGCAATATGCACAAACAGCTGAACTATGAGTTCAACTGACGTAACTGGCTACTTCAATAAAATTATAAAATATTTTTATTCAATTTCAAATCACATTCCATCAAAAATCATAATCGCACTCATTTGAATATTTTATCAAACACATTGTGTGCTTCAAAGTATCAACCATCCTAAATGCTAATAAGTAATAACATATGCTGAGACGTTAAAAGAGGTAAAATTTGGTGCAAAGAAATGATTGAAGAGGAAAATACAAAACCCTACGAATATTCATTAAAATCATTGTCCAATATCTGCCACAAAATTTTGGAGAAAAAAGAGATAGAAAAGAAAGAAACAAAGAGAGCTTACTGTTGATGCGCTCAAATACTTCCACCCCGTTACTAAGGGTGATCTCACACTCAAAACTTGCAAAGAAATAAAGTAAGTATAAAGTGGGAGAAGACAATGCACAGTTAAGTCTTAGCGACAGTTGCTTATAAATTCAGGAAAAGTGCAGAAATTACTACAGAATCTTTTCTTCAAAATCAATAAAAAATAACGTTAATATTTACCTATGATCATTACATTATATATTATTGCCAATATAAAAATTTATACATAACTCAATCATTCATTCATGTATATTAGTTATATTTAAAAATTAATAATAATTAAATATATTTATATAAATAATAGATAATTCCATGATAGGGCAATATTTTGAACTCATAAAAATTAACTAAGGTCTTAACATATATCTAGTAAAATATGATAGTGCCCATCTAGTAGTCCTAATAAACACCACCTTATAGATGATAAGTTAAGATTTTAGTTCTAGACGTGTTGTATTTCTTGTGATTCCATACTCTTTCAATACTCGGTAACAATGGAACTCTCCGGTAGTTGGAGGCTCCCCGGTCGTAGTCCAGTCCAATAAGTGGTATCAGATTTGATAGTTCGGCTGGGACATGGTGGACTTAAGGGGATGCATACCAGAAAGTGTATAGTACCCATACTTGAGGGGAGATTCTTGGGTTTATTCAAGTATGAAGTCTCATATTAGATATGTGGGGATGGGTAAAAAAGTTTATAAGCTGAAAAGACTCACTTGTAACTCTATACTTTTCTTTTTCCATACCCCGATAACAATGGAACTCACTAGTAGTTGGAGGCTCTCCTCTGATCCAACAAGGATTATTCAATTTTGAAAGCCCAAAGATATTTTATTAACATCGTCAATTGAAGACTTGCAAAACATTTAGAAGCAGTCCATAATTTGAAAATGGTTAGTTTTATAGTTATTCTTATTTTTTATAAGGATTGATATAAATATATTTTTTATTCCTTATTCCCAACTATAATGATTAATATTAACATAACCCTTCATAAAATAAAATGAAACATGGAGGTGATATTTGAGAATTGAATTTTGCTAACTATTGTTTTCAGACATGTTTAAGAAACTAAATTCGTAAAGTTAACCTTAAAAGAATTAACTATTAAACATATTACTTTCCAATATAAATTTTAAAATTTTAAATATTGCCATGCGGATAATAATTGGGGAAAACCCCTTAAAAATTGAAGGAATTGAAAGGAAATTTTTAAGCGTTCCCAGCCAGAAGAATATAGACAAAAATTCGGACAATTATAGTCAGTTTCACATGTCTTTCTTATCTTGATTTAATATGTATATACTAACATTATAATTATTTTTTATACTGCCAACAAATTATCCATCATGTTAAGACCGAATTGCAAATCAAAGTATGTTCTTTATTGAATAAACTTAGACTTTTAAATAACTTTTACAACTTAACAGAAAATAGGGAAAATAACTCATATTAAAATAAACAAAATAAATATCCTAAAGAGTAAAGAGTAGGACTTATTCAGGTGTATTTCTAAATTGAATCTCTAAACTTTATCTTCATTCCCTCCCTTAAACTAGTTACCAACTACAAGTCTACAACTAGTTTAAATCAGGAACTTCACACATTCCTAGCTGACTTCGAAACCTCTAAAATGCATCCACTGTGAGGGGCTTTAGGATAAACTACAAGAATCATGCTTTTATAAGAGTCAAAAAGGTTTTATCTTGTTCCATGGCAGATTGTGTGTTCCTGAGGAAGGGAGCCTAAGGGAGGAAATATTAGGGGAAGCTCAAAAGGGTATGTTGATTGTGCATCGTGGTGCCACTAAGATGTATCAAGACTTGAGAGATAGATATTGGTGGCCTGGTCTAAAAAGGGATGTTGCTAAGTTTGTAGCAAATTGTCTAGTTTATCAAAAAGTTAAGATAGAGTACCAAAAGCCTGCAGGTCTGCTTCAACCTTTAGCAATACCTGAATGGAAGTGAGATAATATTTCTATGAACTTTGTCATGGGTTTGCCTCGAACCCAAATAGAGCATGATGCAATTTGGGTAATCATTGATAGATTAACCAAAACATCACATTTCCTACCCATTAGAGCGACTTTCTACTTGAAAAAATAGCAGGAGATAGTCAGATTCCAAGGTGTACCCCTCAGTATTGTTTCTGATATAGATCCTAGATTTACCTCTAGATTTAGCAAGGCCTTTCAGGAGACTTTTGGAACTAAGTTAAACCTTAGCACTACTTATCATCCCCAAACTAATGGTCAAATTGAGAAAACCATCCAAACATTAGAAGACATGCTTAAAGCTTGCGTTTTAGATGGTTGGGA
>NW_017717629.1:17869-32500 GCF_001865875.1 Lupinus angustifolius
GGGGGGGTAATTGGGATAAATACTTACCTTTGATAGAGTTTTCCTACAATAATAATTATCATTCTAGTATTGGGATGGCACCCATGAAGCCCTATATGGAAGGAAGTGTCGGTCCCCGCTTTGTTGGTTTGAGGTAGAAGAGAAAGCCCTTTTAAGACCAAATCCAGTGCTTGAGACTGCAGGAAAAATTAAATTAATTAAAGAAAGGATGCTAGCTGCTCAAAGTAGACAAAAGAATTATGCTAATAAAAGAAGAAGACCTCTAGAATTTCAGGAAGGAGACCATGTATTCCTTAGGGTCACCCCAACCACTAGGATAGGTAGAGCAATTCATGTCAAAAAGTTAAATTCTCGTTTTCTTAGCCCCTTCCAAATTCTCAAAAAAGTTGGGATTGTTGCTTATCGAATAGTCTTGCCTCCACATTTCTCAAATCTTCATAATATCTTTCATGTCTCTCAACTTAGAAAGTATGCCCCAGACTCTTCTCACATCATTGAGGTTGAATTAATACAATTAAAAGATGATTACACATATCACTCCAAACTCTTGCGGATTATTGATCACAGTACCAAAATTATAAGGAGTAAGACAATTCCTTTGGTAAAAGTTCTATGGGAAGGATTGACTTCGGAAGAGGTTACTTGGGAACTTGAGGAGGAGATAAAACTGAAGTATCCACAATTATTCTGAATAGCAGGCAACTTCAAATTTTGAGGACAAAATTATTTCGATTCTCATTGGGCAAAATGCATAGACACTAGAAGATCAATAACTGGTTGGTGCTTCTTCTTGGGCAATGCTTTGATATCTTGGAAAAGCAAAAAGCAAAACATAGTATCTAGATCATCCTCATAAGTAGAGTACAGAGCCCTTGCCATGGCTGCCTGCGAAGCTCAATGGTTGATGTTTCTATTCAGAGATCTTGGCATCCATCATTCTAAACCTGTGAGCATCTTCTGTGACAACAATTCAGCCTTGTACGTAGCTGTAAATTCGGTCTTCCATGAAAGAACAAAGCACATCGATGCTGACTGTCATGTAATTCGTGAAAGAGTGCAAAACAACATTGTTCATCTTCTTCCAATTCACACATCTCTACAACTTGCCGACATTTTCACCAAATCTCTATCACCTTCATCGTTTCACAAAATCATGTCCAAACTTGGCATTATCAACATCCACATGCCAAGTTGTAGGGGGTCTGTTGAAAACAATGATCATCCAGATTCAGAAAGCCCAAATCACCATAGCCCAATTAACAATGTGAAGTTTCGGTGAATTCAAGATACTTTCTTTTTTGTACAACTTTTCAAAAGTTCGTTTTTTCTGTTAGTGGAAAGTTTCCTTTTTAAGTAACTTTTAGTTTTTTATGTTTTTCAAAGGCTTTGGTCCTTCACCTTGTATAAATATATGATTCTCTTCTTCTGTTAAGAAGCAAGAAAGATTGGAATCATCTTTTTCATTCATCTAATACAAAGAGGCTCAAAGTGTTCTTTCATTTAGTTCCACATTGCTTGTTTCAAGCTTTTGGCAATGGAGTACCATTTTTCACATGGTATCAGAGCAATCTAAAGAGGGTGACTATGCTGTGCATCGTGGTTATCTCTTTTCCTCCCTTCTTTTCATATCTTGCTCTACGTTCCTTCTCCATCTTTCTCTAAAAATTACTTCTTGTTAATTCTTGTACATTCCTAATTGATATCATGTTCTAAGCTTCTATCATGGCTAACCAGTTAATAAACCCAATTTATGATCCCTCAAGTCCTTACTACCTATCTCTCAATGAGAATCTAGGAGTTGTACTAGTTTCAGCCTTAATGAATAGTGAGAATTATCACCCATGGTCGAGAGCAATGACCATGGCCTTGGAATCTAAGAACAAACTAGTGTTTGTAGATGGATCTTTGCCAAAACTAGCACCTCATGATCAGATGTATGCTATTTGGAACAGATGTAACAACATGGTTGTTTCATGGCTAACGCAATCCATTCAACCATCTATTGTACAAAGTGTTTTATGGATGAATAGTGCAAAGGAGATATGGGATGACTTGAAAGAAAGGTTTCACCAAGGTGACATTTTCATAATTTTAGAACTTATTGGGGAAATGCACTCAACCAAACAAGGTAATGCATCTATTGACAAATTCTACACACAAATGAAAGCTCTATGGCAACAACTGGATAGCTATATCCCTATACCAACATGTGATTATGAAGTGAAGTGCAATTCTGCCTTGATCCCAACCATGAAAAATTATAGAGAGAATAAGTATGTGATTTGTTTTCTGAAAGGACTGAATGATCAATATTCTTCAGTCAAATTGCAAATAATGTTGATGCAACCTCTGCCTCCCATCAACAATATTTTTTCAATCTTAATCCAACAAGAAAGGTAGATGCTATTTGAAAACCCTACTCTTGCAGCCAACATTTCGAGCTTCACCAACATTGACATAAGACAAAGAGGAAGAGGCAGAGGTTATAGAGGTACAATAAATGGTAGATATAATGCTCAAGGAAGATCATGAGCTTATGGTAAAGGAAGAGGACATAAAACTTGCACTTTCTGTCAAAGAATTGTGCATACCATTGATACCTACTACAAGAAGCATCGATTCCCTCCAGGTTATTCATCCAAATCAAGCAACATCAATTGCTATTCAAGGACAGATGCAGATCAAGATAATGTAATCAAAATTGGATACAAAGAAGAACAATTGGATTTAGGCTCAGCTTTCACACCTTCCCAACATAATGCTTTGAGAAGTTTGATTCATGAATCAATGGGCCAATCCATTTACAACACTAACCAAATCAGCTCAACTTCAAACTCACTACCAACTCAAGATTAGAATAATTCAGGTAAGACTCTGCCTCTGCACACAATTAAATCAAGCAATTGGGTTCTTGACACAAGGGCAGCAGACCATGTATGTTGCACCCTTTCTACATATGAAAACTACAAGATAATTAGACCTCTTTCAATCATTTTGCCTAATGGCAACCATGTGATTGCCAATTACTCAGGCACAATATTATTTTTTGATTCTTTTTTCCTCACTGATGTGCTATATGTACCTATCTTTAACTTCAATTTGATATTTGTATCTAAACTCACAACCTACTTAGCTTGCTCATTGATTTTTTCAACCAATCATTGCCAAATTCAGGATCAACACTCCTTAAAGATGATTGGTGCAGCTGAGCTAAGGAGAGAGCTCTATATGCTAAATGAAGACAACAAGAATTACACTAAATCTCACAATGTAAATGCTTTCACATGCTATAATGATTGTAACTTGTGACACTCTAGATTAGGCCACCCATCTCATAGAAAATTGCAGGTTATGCAATCTATTTTTCCTTTCATTGAATGTAATAAAACTCAAAACCCTTGTGAGGTTTGTTATTTGGCAAAACAGAAAAGATTGCCTTATTTTCCTAGCATGACTGAATCTATTGCTACATTTGATCTTGTTCATATAGATATATGGGGACCTATCTCCACACCATCCACATTTGGACACAAATATTTTCTCATAATTGTGGATGATAAATCCAGATTTACCTGGATTTACTTTATGAAACAAAAGGATGAAGCAACACCTCTTGTCAAAAGCTTTGTTGCTTATGCTGAAACTTAGTTCAAGTCCAAAATAAAAACTATTAGGACTGATAATGGAAAGGAATTCATAATGAGGAATTTCTATCTAGACAAAGGAATTCATAATGAGGAATTCAGAATGAGCTTGTCATGTCATTCCTTGAAATCAATATATGGATTGAAGCAAGCTAGTAGGCAATGACACGACAAGCTCACCAACATTCTCCTAAAAATTGGGTATATCAAATCCTTTTATGATCACTCTCTATTCATTAAAAATACTGATAATAGTTTTACAACCATACTAATTTTTGTAGATGACTTGGTATTGACAGGAAATAACCTCCAAGAAACAATTACCACAAAAACAATTCTTCATGATAGATTCATCATCAAGAACCTTGGTCAAACAAAGACATAATTCTATACCAAAGGAAATACACATTGGATCTTCTAGAGGAGACAGGATTTCTAGGTGCCAAACCAGCCTCCACACCCATGGAGTACAACACCAATCTTCACTCCCAATCTGGAACCCCCCTAAGAGACATCATGTCCTACAGAAGATTGATGGGTAAACTTCTATACCTTACCCACACTAGATCTAGCATATCATATGTAGTAGGATCACTTAGACAATTCTTAGCTTGTCCGACCAATTTACACTACAAAACTACCACAAGAATACTCAAATACCTAAAAGCATCTCTTGGACAAGGAATCTTCTTCCCAACCAACAACACAATAGTGATACAGGGCTATTCCGATTCTGATTGGGAAAAATGCATAAACACTAGAAGATCAATAACTAGTTGGTGCTTCTTCTAGGGCAATGCTTTGATATCTTAGAAAAGCAAAAAGCAAAACACAGTATCCAGATCATCCTCGTAAGTAGAGTAAAGAGCCCTTGCCATGGCTGCCTGCGAAGCTCAATGGCTGATGTTTCTATTCTAAACATGTGAGAATCTTCTAAGACAACAATTCAGCCTTGTACATAGCTGCAAATTCGGTCTTCCATGAAAGAACAAAGCACATCGATGTTGACTGTCATTTAATTCGTGAAAGAGTGCAAAACAACATTGTTCATCTTCTTCCAATTCACACATCTCTACAACTTGCCGACATTTTCACCCAATCTCTATCACCTTCATCGTTTCATAAAATCATGTCCAAACTTGGCATTATCAACATCCACATGCCAAGTTTGAGGGGGTCTGTTGAAAACAATGATCATCCAGATCCAGAAAGCCCAAATCACCATAGCCTAATTAACAATGTGAAGTTTCAGTGAATTCAAGATACTTTCTTTTATGGGCAACTTTTCAAAAGTTCGTTTTTTCTGTGAGTGGAAAGTTTCCTTTTTAAGTAACTTTTAGTTTTTTATGTTTTTCAAAGGCTTTGGTCCTTCACCTTGTATAAATATATGATTCTCTTCTTCTGTTAAGAAGCAAGAAAGATTGGACTCATCTTTTTCATTCATCTAATACAAAGAGGTTCAAAGTGTTCTTTCATTTAGTTTCACATTGCATGTTTTAAGCTTTTGGCAATGGAGTACCATTTTCACAGATGTTTATGTTTTTATTTACTTATAATCATATTGATCGAGGCCGTACCCGATACAAATAATATAACAATTAAAACTACAGTACTAGGAAGTGACTCCTAGGTCGTTTCCCAAGGATTATCTTTCAAGCAAAGCTTCACACACCTTATACTCACACACACAAGGGGGTTTTTGTTGTTGGATAGTATGAATATAAATCAAATTCAGAAACAGCAGTTAAACAATGTAATAAAACGGCTAAATCCCTTTGGTTCGTTTTTTCACAATTCAATCATCAGTTTCAAAAGATTATTTTCATATTCCAATCATTAACTTCCGAATTTGTTGAGAATCAATTAACTAAGCGATAATCAATTCAAAGTTCCAGAACCTAAACCTCTAACTAGGCGAAATTAGTATAAGCATGAAACGATTAACAAATTCACACGAACTAAGCATTCATGCACTAGAGAGAGTAAATCAACTAAGTGAAGATAAACTCAACCATCTAGTTTCTAAGCAATGGAATTAAGCAAACCATATTCAGAAATAAGATAGAAGAAATCAAGAATAAAGAAACCGAAAATGCATTAATAACAGAACCTCAAGAGTTGTGATACATTACCAAAGGAACTTAGTCCAGAAATTTAGCCTTCCATGGCAATGGAAGAACAAACCGAAAATGAAAAATGAAGAAGAAGTGAAAACCTAGCAGAGCAAAAAGAGGGAAAACAGAAATGTAGTGTATTTCAAAAATGAGGGAAAAATGAAGTGTGTGTGTTTGGAGTGGGGAACCCGAATTTAACCCCTCCAACACATATAAAACCGAATTGGGCCTAAACAATGGGCCCAAAGCTAAATTACAATAAAAACAACAATTAAAATAAAAATGTAATCTTCACTTCAACACATATCCTCGACTCCATAATGCCCAAAATATCATTGGTGTCAAATGTGATCTGAAAGTGTTAATAGATTTAATGAGGCCAAATAATCCCAAATTAACTCATTTTAGGCATATTAGTCCAAGAAAGTCTAAAACACTAAATCATGTGAAACAAAGTCAATTAGGCACCAAGAATCATCAATCATGCTAAATCAAGGTTATGAATAGTGTGTAATATATTGCTCATCACATATCTAATTACATTTATTGTAATGAGGTCTATAACCCAATTATGTTAACTGATGAGAGGGGTCTCTAGATTTATTGATTGGTTTGGGCATATGTAATCGAATTCTCAGTTGCATGAAGACGAGCTTATTTCCGAAATTGAGGTAAGATATTCCTACGAACTTAGGGCACCGGGTGATGGGCAGGCACTTACAGCAGGCATGATATGTGCAAACTTTTAATCATGGACTGAGAGTTTGAGGTGATTAATACTATAAAATTAAGTGGAAGTATTGTTGTTTCTCTTTTGTTGTTCCTTGTGGTGATTTTTTGTACTTGTTACGGCTAGGAATGTCATATTTTCAAAAGTTATGTCATTATAGTGTTACTGAGATTTTTTATCTCATTGTGCTTGGATTTTTGACATTTATAGTCTCTTCTAAGAAATGATATTGTACCATATGGAAAAACCGTAAACAAACCACTGTTGTAGATGATAACTTAATGTTATTTGCTAATTTTATCTTGTATTTTTTTACAGAGACATTTATGTGTTTGAGAGTATGTTAAGACTTTGTTCTTATCCTCTTTAGACGAAGTCTAGTTTATTATGTGGATTTAAGTCAATAATATTTTATTGCATTTTTATATTTGAGGTGTTATTCATATACATCAAGGAAACTTTAATGTTGTAGATTTTTTTATGGACATGTTTCTGCTCGTATATTATTATCCAAATTAAGGTGTTATATTTGTCAAAACATCTTCCACCTGGTCTTGTGTTCCAAAATAAACTAATTCAATTGATTCATCTTGTGTAAGATCACAGAGAAAATGGAGTCACACATCAATGTGTTTGCATCGACCATGTAGAACAGGATTTTTTGACAACTTATTGTGGAACTGTTATCACATAAGATTATTGTGCACTTACCTTTTTCTACACTCAGCTTCTCAATTATCCTCTGAAAGTGCAAAGTGTCAAGGATAGCATTAGCATATCTTTGCCTATGTTTTGATGAAGACAAGGTTTTAACAAAGCTTGAAGATGACTCAACAATCAATAGGCCTTATGCTCATTTGGTCATGTCTAGACTACGATGTAAATTGAGTCTATAATCTAAGTAGTTTGGGATGTGTGTCGTAGTAATTGAGTATAGGTTAGATGAACCTAGATGCTAGTCTCTTAAGCCATCTTAATTGTCATATCATATTCATGAGATACATCATCTAGTTAATTGTATGTTCATGCATCTATTATACATGTTATATGTGCATATTACGCATAATATAATTGGTAAAGCATGTAAATATATTGTGCATAACACATGAGAAGTTTACCATTTGAAACATATGCATAAATGTTCCAGTTAATCGATTAACGTGGTAACTTAATCGATTAACTCAACTGCTTTTCTTTTGAATATGTGTTTTATATTTTAACTGAATTCTATGTCATTTTGTAGTCACGTTAATAAATTAAAGAGAAGCCTTAATCAATTAACTAGTTTGTTATGTGTTATAACTTAAATATATTTTAACTGTTTAATTGTTTTTGCAACGAATATAACCGCCTATTCTCTATGCTATAAATACAAGGCACTATTCAGAAACCCATAGCATTGCGTTCTATTGTATAGGGTTGTTTAGAGAGCATTTTTCATACATATTTTACTATATTTTGCAAGAGAGTTGCATGTGTGAGAAGAGAGATTATGCTTGTTTAATTGTTGTTATATGCTTACTATTTTTGCACAATTTTGCATCCATTCTTATCTTGCTCACATGCTCATGCATTAGATTTTGTTAGAGATAAATCATTTGTATACTAATATTGATTAATTACTCATTTGAATCTTGGTGGCTTAAGTGGTTAGTAAAAGGGTTAATCTTTGAGTCTTTATCTTGTCATATTTTAAGCATTATTGTACTTAGTATACCTTGTTGTTTAACATGTTTTTGTGTAGTCTGGATTTGTCTCTTAGTGTGAGATCACCATAGAGATTGAGGTTCTTCACCAAGGCTAGAAGGTCTTTATTTGAGGATAAGAATCTTGGTTGGGGCTAGTTCGCGAGAAAGGTTTTCTTAGAGGCGAAGGGTAGAGTCAAACCAAGGATTTAGAGATCCTAGATTTCAAGAATGGAGTGTCCTATGTGCTTGTAATTGAATTGGTATTTGTATAAATTTTTCAATATTGTGAAGAAAGAAAATCTCCATGGTCCATAAGGGGAGGCTTGGATGTAGTTTGCAGTGGACCGCAAACGAACCAGGATAAAAATCCTTTTTGCATTGTTCTTTCTCTCTTTATCTTATTTTTGTTTCTGCCTATTATAAATTGAATCTATAATTGAAAAATTGGATATTTGTTTACTGCCATATACTTAATAATTGTGTGTAAACATATATGTATTATATATGTTCAATTTTGTTTTAATTGTTGTGCAATTTGCCTGTCTGATCATTCTGTTCTATGCAATAGTTAAACGATTAAACCCTGTTGTTAATTGATTAACTAGACATTTTTCCAGCAATTGGATTTTGGTTCAAGAAGTAGTGATTGTTAACCGCTACACCTATTCAACCCTGGTGTTCCTAGGCCACTGATACCTATCAAGTGGTATTAGAGCTAGTACGATGTGCTAGCTCAACCGCATCCGCGTGATCTAAAGGGAATTAACATGGGTTCCACCAACCCCTTTGGCGGTGATGGCGCATTCATTAACCGCCCTCCTTTATTTAGTGGCGAGGGTTACGCCTATTGGAAAGTTCGAATGAAAATATTCATTGAGGCTATTGATTCGGATATTTGGGAATCTATAATCAGTAGCCCCTTCGCTCCACTTCATTTAGTGGATGGCGAACCGAAAGAAAAACCAAAAAGCTTATGGACCAATGAGGAGCGCAAGAAGGTCCAGTTCAACCTTCGCGCCAAGAACATCATTACATCGGCCCTATCCTACGTTGAATTCTTTCGGGTGTCCCAATGTCAAAGTGCCAAGGAAATGTGGGACACTTTACAAGTGACTCAGGAAGGCACTAGCGAAGTCGAGAATGTTCTCTACGTAGAAGGTTTGAAATATAATTTATTGAGTATAAGCCAATTATGCGACAAAGGTAACAGCCAATTATGCTACAAAGGTAATACTGTGTCTTTTGATTCTGACTGTTGTATCTTTCGTGATGAATTATCTAATAACATTAAGTTTGTCGAGCATCGGGTAAATAATATCTATATGGTTAATCTGGAGGATGTCACTTCCTTTTTCTCAAAATGTCTTATTTCAAAGGAAGATGACATCTGGCTGTGGCATAGACGCGTCGCTCACATACATGTGAAGCACTTATAAAATTTATCAAAAAATAACTTAGTAATCGATCTTCCAAAACTCGATTTTAAAACTCAAGATTCCTGTGACATGTGTTAGAAATACAAACAAGTCAGGAATTCTTTTAATAAAAAGAATGTGATATCCACTACTAGACCATTGGAGCTTCTCCATATGGACTTGTTTGGACCATCACAAATTATGAGTTTTGGTGGGAGCTATTACGCCTTAGTTATTGTCGATGATTTTTCTAGATTCACTTGGACTTTATTTTTAGCATCAAAGAGCGATGCTTATAAATCTTTTAAATGTCTAGCCAAGTAAATCCAAAACTAGTCTAACCTAAAGATTATTTACATTCGATCCGACCATGGCGGAGAATTAGAAAATCATAAATTTAATAAGTTATGTGATAAACATGGTATTACGCATCAGTTCTTAGCACCACGTACCCCTCAACAAAATGGAGTTGTTGAGAGGAAAAATAGAGCTCTATAGGAACTCACAAGGACTATGCTAAATGAAAGCAAAGTCCCAAAGTATTTCTGGGCTGATGCAGTTCACACAGCATGTTATGTAATAAATAGAATATTNAGAATATTACTTAGACCTACTTCTTCAAAAACACCTTATGAAATTTTTAAAGGTCGAAAACCAAATATTGCTCATCTTCATGCTTTCGGTTGCAAATGTTTTATTTTAAATAAAGGAAAAAGAATTTTGGGAAAATTTGACTCGAAAGCTGATGAGGGCATATTTTTAGGATATTCATTACATAGCAAGGCATTCCGTGTGTTTAATAAATATACCATGCAAGTAGAAGAGTCTATTCATGTCCATTTTGACGAATCTTCTCCAAAAGAGAAGGGAAAGGTCATTTCTAATGATGTTTCAGGTACACTTGAAGAAGTACCATACCAGGACATGGAAGAAATCCAACAAGAAGCAGCACAAACAGAAGCAGAACAACATCATGAAATGCCTATCGCGTGGAAAACTGAAAAGGATCATCCACTCGATAAGGTGTTAGGTGATATAACTACGAGAGTGGTAACTTGTAGCTCTTTACGAAAGTTTTGTAATTTTGTTGCATTCGTGTCTCAAATAGAGCCTAAGACCATCGAGGAAGCCATCGAGGATGTACACTAGGGTATAGCTATACAAGAAGAGCTAAACCACTTTTAGCGAAAAAATGCATGGGACTTGGTCCCCAAACCAAAAGATCATCCCGTTATTGACACCAGATGGGTCTTCTGTAATAACCTAGATGAATCTGCCTTAATAATTAGAAATAAGGCTCGCCTAGTGGCCAAAGGCTACAACTAGGAGGAGGACATCGAGTATGATGAGACCTACGCTCCTCTAGCCAGACTTGAGGCCATTAGGATGCTTTTGTCATTTGCATCAATCATGAACTTTAAACTTTTTTCAAATGGATGTTAAAAGTAACTTTTTAAATGGATATATTCAAGAGGAGGTGTACGTAGACCAACCACCAGGGTTTGAAAATTTCAAATACCCAAACCATGTATATAAACTCAAGAAGGCCCTCTATGGCCTAAAAAAGGCTCCTAGAGCCTAGTACTATAGATTGAGTTCACTCCTTCTAAAAAAAGGTTCGAAAGAGGTTTGGTCGACACTACTCTATTCATCCGTAGATCTGATAATCATGTTTTACTCGTACAAATATATGTTGATGATATTATCTTTGGATCTACTAATGACATCCTTTGTAAGGAGTTTTCTGAGTTGATGCAGGGGGAGTTTGAGATGTCGATGATGGGTGAGCTGACCTTCTTTCTTGGACTTCAAATCAAACAAATGGAAAGTGGCATCTTCATCCATCAGTCGAAGTATTGCAAGGAATTATTGAAGAAGTTCGACATGGAGCAATGTAAGGATGCATCTACATCTATGGCATCTGCATGTTATCCGGATAGAGATGAAAAGGGAAAAGCGATTGAGGTAACTAAATATCGCGGGATAATCGGCTCCTTATTGTATTTAACTGCTAGTCGCCCCGATATTATGTTTAGTGTTTGTATGTGTGCTAGGTTTCAAACTTTGCCAAAAGAATCACATTATATTGATGTGAAACGCATCATGAGATATCTAAAAGGAACTATTCATATGAGATTATGTTATCCTAGGGATGCCTCACTATCCTTGATAGGTTATTCTGATTCCGACTTCGCTGGATGTAAGTTGGATCATAAAAGCACTAGTGGGACTTGTCACCTATTAGGCAACTCCCTAGTTCCATGGCACAGGAAAAAGCAAGCGTGTGTCGCTTTGTCCACCGCTGAAGCGGAATACATTGTCGCTGGCGTGTTGTGCGCTCAAATCTTTTGGATGAAGCAACAACTTAAGGACTTTAGGCTTATATTATAAAATATCCCTATTAAATGTGACAACACGAGTGCTATTAACCTCTCCAAGAATCCCGTTTTGCATTCTAGAACTAAGCATATTGAAATAAGGCATCATTTCTTGTGTGATCATGTTCAAAAAGGTGATTGTATATTAGAATTTGTTGAAACAACTAAACAATTGCCAGATATTTTCACCAAGCCCCTCTCACAAGATACTTTCTATGTTCTTCGAAAAGAACTAGGAATCCTTGATTAAAAATATCTCGATTAATAATTTCTTTCTTTGCCTTGCATGATCCCTTTTTTTAATGCTTTGTAAATGATGATTGAACGCTTATGATTCCATTATATAAGTTCATGATTCTGTGCTTAAAAGCTCTAAATATATGTGATAGCTTAAACATCAAATTATCCAATTAAGTTTGAAATTCATGCAAGCTTTTAAAAACATCCAAAACGGTGTAACTAATGCATTTAATCGATTAAGTAACTCATTTAATTGATTACCTGGGCCAAAAATTTTAAAACTGGCATTTTCAGCTCAGGTTAATCGATTAAGAGATGCTGTTAATCAATTAACGACATCAGTATATCAGAAACAGAAGCGTTTCTGGACATTTTTCAAAACTCCATTAATCCCCTTTTCTCTGAAATCTCAGAGGAACAAGTCCAACATCATCCTAAGCTTAATCCTAGCCCTAAACTAAATCACCCCACTGCATTTTCCCTCCATACACCGTCTTCCTCATCTTCAATTTCCAAGCATTCATTTTCCCCCAAAATTCAAAACCTTACCCTAGGTTTTTCCTCAACCTTCCTTTAAACCTCCATCACGATTCAGTGTTTGATTGCTATGGATAAAGGACGTGGAAAGAGAATCAAGACAATCGCACAACGTCCACCGTATGCTCTAGAAACCGTGCCTCCTCCACAACCAAGGCAGAACCGCGGGGACCCATACTACTCTTTAATTCTACAAGAAACTCCGTTGCAGAAATTTCAGAGAAGAAAACCCACCTATATCCGGTTTGCGAATGTGACTTGGCTTGCGGAATAGAACTACGAATTTCCGCATGGCTTACAAGCTCAAGGGGCTGTCCCCTTCTTGGAATTGAAAGGTAATATTTACCATGCTCTAGTTAGGGAGTATTATGCAAATTTTAGATATAAAGATGGAAAATATTGGTCGATGGTAGCTGAAAAATTGTTTGAGATTAACGAAGAAATCTTTATAAATGTGGGTGGTTTAGTTGTTTCTAGTTCTAGTTTATGTGATTGTGGTTGGGCAAACGATAACTGATTCGATGTTGTTGAAATGTATAAGTCATGTTTGCGTAGACCTCAACTCTATGTCCAAGGCGAATTGACCAAAGTTGGGTCACTGTTCGTAGAAAACAGACTCCTACACTACTTGATTGCCTATATACTGATTCCGAGAAACACAAATCATGCACAACCTACCGTGAATGATTTGAGGTTTATGTTTTCTGTGAAGGAGAACATCATAATAAACTGGCCTGATGAAATTCTAAAGGTCATGTATAGCGTCTCATTCTCTCAATCAAGACTACTTCTGTATAGTATCTTCATATCCCGAGTAACTGACTATCTACACATTGATATTTCGGATACTATAGTGATGGACTGCTCAGACAAGGATCACTTGATTGGTGAGAGTTTAATTCACAAGATGGGCATCTACAAGTATGGAAACACTTGGCAATATCAAGAGGACTTCAACAATGCCAACCTTGATCCTTCCGGTGAAGATGATCAAGACATGAATCAAGAGCCATTTGCTGCAACTCAGGGGGAGTACTCAAGACACACATCACAAGAACCTACGTTTGGACAAGCTCATATGGATGCTATGGAACAACGTCTCAATAATAGGATGGACCTTCACTTTTAGTCTCTTAAGGATTCATATCATACGGATTTGGAACATTTTGAGGAACGTCAGAATGCATATCTTGACAACCTTATCAATCCTTGCAGAACTATATTCATTCTACTAATGAGTCTTAGAATAGAAGAATGAATGCTGAGTTCAACAAGCTGAGTGTCTTCATCAAGGGTGGTTGTAGTTCATCAACTCCTGACAACCAGAATCCTCTATCTCATCCTCATAACATATGAGAAGTTTACCATTTGAAACATATGCATAAATGTTCCAGTTAATTGATTACTGTGGTAACTTAATCGATTAACTCAACTGCTTTTCTTTTAAATATGTGTTTTATGTTTTAACTGAATTCTATGTCATTATGTTGCTCCGTTAATCGATTAAAGAGAAGCATTAATCGATTAACTAGTCTGTTATGTGTTATAACTGAAATCTGTTTTAACTGCTTTAACTGTTTTAATTGTATTAACTGTTTAACTATTTTTGCAACGAATATAACCGCCTATTCTCTATGCTATAAATACAAAGCATTATTCAGAAACCCATAGCATTGCATTCTATTGTATAGGGTTGTTTAGATAGCATTTTGCATACGTATTTTACTGTATTTTGCAAGAGAGTTGCATGTGTGAGAATAGAGATTATGCTGGTTTAATTGCTAGTATATGCTTATTGTTTTTGCATAATTTTGTATCCATTCTTATCTTGCTCACATGCTCATGCATTAGATTTTGTTAGAGAGAAATCATTTGTATATTGATA
>NW_017717630.1:0-254 GCF_001865875.1 Lupinus angustifolius
TAAAGGGTTAATCTTTGAGTCTTTATCTTGTCATATTTTAAGCATTGTTGTGCTTAGTATATCTTGTTGTTTAACATGTTTTGTGTAGTCTGGATTTGTCTCTTGGTGTGAGATCACCATAGAGATTGAGGTTCTTCACCAAGGCTAGGAGGTCTTGATTTGAGGATAGGAATCTTGGCTGGGCTAGTTTGCGAGAAAGTTTTTCTCAAGAGGCGAAGGGTAGAGTCAAACCAAGGATTTAGAGGTCCTAGATT
>NW_017717631.1:0-14558 GCF_001865875.1 Lupinus angustifolius
AATTGAATTGGTATTTGTATCCATTTTTCAATATTGTGAAGAAAGAAAATCTCCCTGATCTAGAAGGAGAGGCCTGGATGTAGTTTGCAGTGGACCACAAATGAACTAGGATAAAAATCATTTTTGTACTGTTCTTTCTCTCTTTATCATCTTTATGTTTCTTGCCATTATAAATTGAATCTGTAATTGAAAAATTGGATATTTGTTTACTGCCATATACTTAATAATTGTGCGTAAAAATATATGTATTATATATGTTCAATTTTGTTTTAATTCCTTTGAAATTTGTCTGTCTAGTCATTATGTTCTGTGTAATAGTTAATCGATTAAACCCTGTTGTTAATCGATTAACTAGACTATTTTCCAGCAGTTGGGTTTTGGTTCAAGAAGCGATGATTGTTAACCGCTACATCTATTCAACCCCCTTCTAGGTGTTCCTAGACCACTGATACCTAACATCCTCTTCATCCAAACAACTTGACTACCACAGCCAGCTGCTGCCACAAATTCTGCTTATGTGGTTGAAAGTGTAACTATAGGTTGCTTTCTTGAAGACCAAGCAACAGCTCTAGATATGAACATAAAAACATACCGTCAAGTACTCTTTCTATCTTGAACATCTCCTGCATAGTCACCATTTGTATACCCAACTAGACCTTCATGTGCCTCGTTCTGTAGAAAATTCCAAGTCTTATAGTAAATTTCAAGTACCATAGTATCCTTTTGGCTACCATCAGATGCAATTCAGTTGGCTTAGACATGTACCTGCTGATCAAACTCACTACAAACATTAAATCTAGTCTAGCAGCGATTAGGTACATGAGACAACAAACCATCTACTTGAATAAACTATCATCAATATGAACTATATTTTCATCTTTGAAAAGCTTACCACCTAGAACAATTGGGATAAGAACTGAGTTGATGTTATCCATCTTAAACCTCTTCAAGACCTCTAAAGCATATTTCTTCTAACAAATAATGTGTGCTCACTATAGCACTTCTCGATTGAGTTCTCCATGTAAAAAAGCAGATTTGACATCAAGTTAGTAGAGAGTCCACCACTTTTCTGTTGTTAGAGCCACAACCATTCTTATTGTGTCCATTATTGCAAATGGTGCAAATACATTGGTGTAGTCTATCCCTTGTTGTTGCGCATACCCTTTTACCACTAATCGAGCCTTCAATTTATTTACTTCACCATTTTATTTGAGTTTAGTTTTATAAACCCACTTTACTCCAATCTTTTTTGCACCATTAGGAATATCAGTAAGGTCCCATGTGTTATTTCTTTCAATAGCTTGCATCTCCATGTCCATAGTTGTCCTCCATTTGTTATCTTGGACTGCATCTTCAAAATACACTGGATCTATTGAATGAAATAGAGTTTAATTGACATTTGCCTCATCCTCCTCTGAAAGTCCTTCCCTAGTTACATAATCATCCATCCAGCTAGGAGGCCTTCTATTTCTTCCTTCATTTTCCTCATTTTGAGTACTACCAATGGATTCAATGATTTCTTCTTCTTCTTCATTTGCGATTTCATCACTCTCACCAATTGTTGTTTTATTATCATTTCATTCTAAATAAATTCTTATTTGCTCTCCATAACTCTTATCACAGCTCTAGGATTTATCTTCCTAAAACACTACATCCCTGCTAACCACAATTTTCCTTCCAACATGATCATAGAGATTGTATGCCTTAGACTTTTCACTTATTCCCAACAACACATAAGCAAGTTCTTTTGCATCTAGTTTCTTTCTTCTTGTGTGTGGAACATGCACATGTGTCATACATCTAAAAATTCTGAAATACTCAACCGAAGGCTTGTTCACAACCAAAGTAGGACTCTTATTCAACACATGTACTCTCCAATTTACTCCCTTTGGTCAAAAAAATCTTTGGCATCTTTATTACAGCGAGCATACATCGAACCATCTTCATCATTGTTCGATTCTTTCGTTCCGCTACCCCATTTTGTTGTGGGGTACATGTTGCAGTCAGTTGCATATTAATGTCATGTTATGTATAGAACTCGTTAAACTCGAGTGATATGAACTTCCCTTCATGATTTGTTCTCAAACATTTAATATATCCTCCTACTTCTTTCTCTACACAACTCTTAATTTTTTTAAATATGCTTAATGTTTCATATTTTTCTCCAAAAAATAAACTCATGTTTTCCTAGTCAGATCATCAACAAAGCATGCAACATACCATTTTCTGTGGCCCTCTAATTGCTTATCTTTGGAAGTTGGAGATATGGGGCTGCAAAGATCTGCATGAACAAGTTGGAGTTTTTCTGTGGCCCTCCAATTGCTTAACTTTGGAATTGGATCTTTGTGTTGTTTTCCGATCATACAGTTTGTACACAATGTTATTGGGGAACTGAATTGAGGTAATCCATGCACGATCTTTTTAAGTAGAAGAGTTCCCATAGATGTGTCATATCTTGTGTGGGAGTGTATAAGCAAGCTGATTTTTGTGGTAGTGACTTTGCTAACAATATAAACATTTGATTCGTTGACATCTCAGTTTGTATAATAAGCTTTTTCTCTGGATGATATAGCTTGAGCCTTCCATTTTGAATGAGAATTGTCAACCTTTTTTCTTGTAGTTGAACAAATGCTCAACAATTTGCTTTTTAGTTCAGACACAAAGTATACTTTGATTCTCACATAACCTTTTCCCAACACATTCATCTTTGTGTTGTTCCCCAAAGATACCTTTTACCTGAAATTCTCATCCAAATCAACAAACAAGCTCTTGTCACCACACATGTGATTGATGCATCCAGAATCCAAATACCATATATCTTCTCTTTGACCACTATTCATCTCCACCTGTGACATGACAAACATCTTTCTTCTTTTGTTACTTCAGCAAAGTTGGTTTCCCTTCTCCAACTTGGACATTCAGATTGGTAGTGTCCAAGCTTGTGACACTTAAAGCATTCTACCATTGTTTTGTTGGGACACTTCAGCAAAGTTGGTTTCCCTTCTCTTCCTCTGCCTCGGTATGAACCTTGACCACAACCTCTTGAACCAAATTTATTTTCATGATTGATCTTCAACACTTGTTCTTCTTCTACTTGATGCTGAAATTTTTGCTCATGTACTATTAATGAACTTTGTAGCTCATCAATGGAGAGTTGATCAATGTCTTTGGACTCCTCAATCAAGCAAACAACATAATTAAACTTCTCACTCAGTGATCTCAAAATTTTCTCCAATACTATAGTGTCTTTCATCTGCTCCCTATATATTCTCATCTTGTTAGCTATTGTCAATACTCTTAAAAAGTACTTTGAAACGCCTTCTCCAGTTTTCATCTCTAGAGTTTCAAACTCTCTGCGAAGAGCTTGTAAGTGTGATCCCTTCACTCTAGCATTCCCTTCAAACTTATTCTTCATGGACTCCCAAATCTGTTTGGAAGTATCCTTCACAAGGATGGTCTCCACTATTGTCCTATTAATAGCCTGTAATAGAAAGTTTTTGAGTTTCATGTCTTTCAGCTTTACTTCTTCTAACTTCTTACGTTGTACTTCACTCTGCACTAATCCATTTATTGACTCCTCATAACCAGTATCCACCAGGCCCCAAAGTTCCTTGGAGTTTAGGAAATTTTCCATCAACATGCTCCAATGGTGATAGTGACTAGTAAAGCGTGGAATGGCTAGCTGCACAAAACTCCATTCAGTTGTCATTTTGTTACTGCATAAATGTCAAAGGCAACTGATGTGTTTTATCCTTGCTCTGATACCAAAATGTTAAAACTGAATTGTAGAGCAAAGTGTGTTCTTTATTGAATAAACTTAGGCTTTTAAATAGCCTTTGCAACTTAACAGAAAAGAGGGAAAATAGCTCACATTAAGACAAACAAAATAAATATCCTAAAGAATAGGACTTATTCAGGTGCATTTCTAAATTGAATCCCTAAACTTTCTCTTCACACCATTCATATATAAACTATTATTAATTCTCAAATAAAAGTAATACAAATCAATGATAGATAATGTACTAATAGTGCAAAAAACATTACATATTGTTCCACATATTATTTTTACACGCAACGTGTTTTCATTAGTTACCTAACTTATAAGATGGCAAGTTGTTCCACATTTGTTTATTAGTATAAAGTAATAGGAAATGGGTTTTTATATTGGTGTTTTTCATTATTCATATTAATGAATAACAAATGATATAGAAAGTGTGTATAAATCTATATTAATATTGAATAAATATTATACTTATATAATAAAAGTAGTGGAATACTAACCATTTTAATTATGAAATAAAAGGATAAATATTTTATTAGGAAATAATGTATTTAACAAATTTAAAAATAATATATAAACTAGGTTACATCTTATGTGATTGTCTATCATGCTTGAGTAGTGGACCTACCTATTGAAAATGATGACAATGACAAGACATGATCAAATTTGCATTTATGAAGCTGGAAATGACTCTTACATGTCATAGGACTAACCATGTCACTTAAGCATTGCATGCTCTCCTTATCAACACGACATGAGTAAGTTAATTCTACAACAATAGTAGTATGAACAAAGGTAAACTAAGAAGGATTGTCATGATTTGAGCATATTCTAAGTTTGAATGAAGATAAAGTAGAGCTACCTATCATAATTAAAACATCTATATTGGAATATTATTTACTCTACCTCTATAAATAGAGAGAACCACTTATAAGGGAGATTTATTCACTCTTATACACTTGCAATGTACTTTCTCTCTATAGTAGACACTTATACTAACTTCAGAATTGTAGTCCTTTAGGTACTCATCCAAAGGAGTCCAAAATAATTCATAGCTGATTTTCATTTCACCATAGGAGATATTCAGATTTTGACCGACCACTCACACACTAAACAAGAAACTCTTTTGTTGAAAATCTATTTTTACTTTTTTAATAAGACATTTATTAATATCACTTTAAGGTTTTGTTTAAGAAAAAATGATACTATTCATGTAATATTTCTCAAAGATGAAATAAGGATGGCAATGAATACAGGCAGATATGAGTAGTGTTTTCCCATTTCCCAACATACAATATTTGCAGGTACCCATGTAGATAACATGTATTTGTGGATACCCAACGAGTAATATTACATGAATAATATGATATTTATATGATAAATTTATAATTATAATTAAATAAATGTAATTTATTATAAAATATATGATATACAATTTTAAAATAATAATAAATATATATATTTAATTACAAACTAAATTTATAAATTTGTGAATACTCACATAGTGAATACTCACATAGTGAATATCATAAAACTCATTATCACTTATAAGTAATATTTACTGTTTAAGGGTTTCAATGTAGGAGAAATAAATACTGTTACCAAATACCAAGATGCAAACTAAAGAGAAAATGTGTTCATTATCAGCACTATTAATTAATTAATTGAACACTACATCTTATCAACATATCTGATATACTTAAAAAGATACATATTCTATTTCTACCATTAAAATTAACTTAAAAAATATAATAATATTTTCATAATAAATTTATAATTCACAATTATTAAATTTTATGTAAGAAAAAGATATAGATGGAGAACTATAGTAATGTTCAACAAAAAAATAATAAACATGAATGTTAAGCAATATTGTATGGTATAAAATAATAAAAGTGTGACTCTCCTATTTTTTTCTTATATTTATCGGATGAAGGAAAGAGCGTTTGCATTTCCCTAGCTACAGCAGCAATTTTATTTGACCATACCTCCTTCTCTGCCACCTTTCTTGACAAAGTCAAAAACATCAATTTCACAACAATTAAGATGCCATAAACTCTTTTAACAAACCTTTATTCCGAGTATATCTTATATCAACAATGTAAGTCATTCTATATGTCTATATATATTTTAGATTTTACACGTCAAAATAATATTTAATAATTAAAATTTTAATTTAAATAAATTTTTTCAACGAATCACAATTATGGACAGCAAATATGTTACCACATTTCTTCAACAACCACAATTCATTGTATAAATACAAATGTAATGATCCAGTTCCAACATTTTTTATCTCAGGCAATAATCATCATGGAGAAGAAACAGCCCAAGCTGAAGAACAAGATCTTGAGTATACTACCAAAAGCAGCAGCTGCAGTCAGTGTCACATTTCAAAACTCTCCATTCAGCCCACGCAGGGATCACAAATTAAGATCAGATCACAACGCAACAAAGTGGCACAAGGGTGCCAAGGGATTTTCTGGCCCTATGATCCCAGAAGAAGCTAGAAGAAAACCAAAGGATGGTGGTGTAGAAACTCAAGAACCCACTTCACCAAAAATTTCATGCATAGGACAGATCAAGCAAAAGAAGAAACAGATACATAAAGCTAAGGCCAAGACCATGTCACTGCCAACACCAGACAGCATCAGAAGTCATGTTTCTGGCGCTGAGGATGTTGACAGTGAACAAGTTTCAGAGGATGTTGTTAAGAAAAAACATTCTCCAAACAAGTTTCAGAGGATGTTTTTTCATGCGGCGAAGCCGAAAACTGGATCGAGAAAGAAATTACCACCTGAGTCTTCCGTAATTGGTAAAAAGACTTATTTCAATAAGGACGTGGGTTCGGATAGAGCACCACCGATGGGTGATATGAGGAGATTTGCAAGTGGGCGTGAAACCTTTGCTAATTTCGATTGGAGGGCTCAGAATACGGCTGAAGAAATGGACCAACGAGATTGCTTTACAGATGTAGAAGAAGATGAGAATGAAGTAATAATCCCTTTCTCTGCACCTATTTTGGTTAGTGGCGGTAGCGGAAGATACAGTGACCTTAATTTGCAGCCAAGGAAAGAAATTAATATATGGAAGAGAAGAACTATGGAACCACCTAGGCCTCTTCAGTTGAAGCCAGTGCTTACAGCAAAGTGATTATTCTTCTTCATTAAGTAAAACTTTAGCCTTGTTATTTTAATTTGTTTATAAAGTTTATTTGTTTTTATCTCTTTGGACAATCTTGATGTGCAGAATTAAACATAATATTACAAGCAAATATTGTTCTTGCAGACTAGACTTGGTGGGCATGTTTTATTATTATTATTATTTTGGGTACAAATTTTATTATTGGTTTTTTCTTATTAAGCGATGATGATCAATTAATCATGTGATGACGATGTATGATCCAATTGTTATTGAATAAAATAAGATTGGTATATGTTAGGCTGGAAGTTTTCAAATTAATTCGTAAAATAAGAATTAGAATAAAATAATGATTTTTCTTGGTCAAATTAAGAACCCCTTGGGACCTATTAGTGGTTGCTTGAAAGGAAGTGCTTATTTAGGGAATGATCCAAGATGGCATCGTAATAATGAATTTGGTCAAGGTAGCTTTCCAATTTGAAAGTAACAACTACCAAGAAGGAATATACATCTTTCCAATGATGGACAATCAACTTGTTGTTTTTACACTTACAATAAAAAAAATAAAAGTATCATATATAAAAATGTTATATTTTTATTTTTTCATGTTGTTTTTTTATTTCTGGATTACTAACTCAACAAGAATGGACTAGATTAGACTAGTAAGCAGAGCCACATAGACTTGTACCACTTTTTTATTAGGTAAGCTGCGTGGTTAGGTGAAATATTCTCAAAACAGTTATTCAATTCTATTATTGTGAGTAAAGTTCGCAAAGGTTGCTGTCCACTTTTGAACAATTTGATCTCGATCTGTGCATCTTAGTCAAAGAGAATTATTAGTATGGAATATTTTTAAATTAAGATTGATTTTAAATTAAGATTGATTTCAAACTAAATTTTTAAATAACTTTGTTGTTTCTGCAATTTATTGTGATCCTAGCTCACCATTCGGATACTAATAAATTTGAACCGAACATGTTGTATTGGCAACTAGGGTTGCTCTGTCTGTCATATCCATATCCATGCAATGTCCATTTAAATTAAGGTGGATATGGGTATGTCCGTTTTTAAATAGGATATGAAATATTATGTCATGTCCGTCTTAAATATGGATATGGTGGGCTTGCGGGCCACCCTAAACAAAACAATAAAAAATATATCCGATTTTATATACACTTCTTACAAAATAAACGATATATATTTTGCATACAAGAATGTAAATATAATTATCAAAATAAACAACCAACAATATATAAAAAATATAAAAGCATATATATAATACAAAATACAAAGGAATAATATATATATAACATATAAAATACAAATGCATATACATAATAAAAAAGGATAATATTTTCTTATATTTGATATACAAATGCACAGTGTTGTTAAAACCGTACCGGTTATCAAACCGGTCAGGGTACTGGTATAGTGATACAGTGATTCAACCAGTGGTTCAGTAATTAAACCGCATGCCGGTTAAACCGGACATACTTACTTATGTTTATATATATATATAAACCTATAACAAAAAATTTTCAAATAGGTATATACTCAAATTTATCATCCATATTTATAATATGCTCAAAATTCACATAAATAAACAACTTTAAGTCTTTAACAAATTCAAAGTCTAAATTAAAAAACATATATCAATCCAAAAGTATCACTTAACAACCACAAAATATAAATAAATGACATAACTTCACAACTCACTCTATAAAACAAATAAATTTAGAGTTTTAACATTTAATATCAAGGAGTCAAAATTATCTTATATGAATATTATATTTTTCTACCAAATCCTATCTTCAGACAGTACTCCAAGATTACACAAATGCACTGAGATTACACACGAATGTTATGAACCAAAATATGTAATCTAAATATGCTTTGGAAGCATGTGCCTTGAAGTGTTGAAGAAGAGTTGCAAAGATGGGTCTCCTTGTAATGGGTTTTAAATTAAAAAAATATATGTGTATAAACCAACCGGTTTAGTAAAATACCGGCCGTTCACCGGTTTTGACCGATTTTTGACCGGTTTTGATACTTGGCCGGTTCAACACCTGTACCGTACCGGTTAGGGGCTCGGTTCACCGGTTTTCCGGTTGAACCGGCCGGTACGGTACGGTTTTTATAACTATGCAAATGCATATATAACAAATGGAACAACATTTTTTCACATTTGACAAAATAGATATACATTTGCATACATGTTAAACGCTTTATCTAATAATGTCTGCGGGGTGCCTGTTTCACCTGTTGGAAATGCCCGCTGGCAAAGAGGGCATAATGGGCGGGTGTTTTAGGGCGGATGAACATATTTTTCATGCTCTACTCGTCCAATAAGTGCGGACAGGCATGCCCCATAGGCTTTGCCCAAATTGTCAATGATAACTGCATGTGGTGGAACCGTGGAAAGAATCATGGGTGATGCCATGTTCCACTACTATTAATTAGTTACCAAGAAGAATCTTAACGTGGTCTAATGGTGAGAGTGAATAATTTAAGGAATTGAACATATGAGGTTGTAGGTTCAATTCTCACCTATAATAAATTTGAAAAATAAAATAAAATAAGAGTTATAAGATGGTTTGACGATTAGAATGAACAAGGTTGATGATTTGAGTATCACCCATAATAAATAATAACATTTACTAATGGAATAAAAAAAGTAGTTACCTTATAGGTCTTTTTGCATATACTGATTTTTAGGGGAGCACATCTGATGTACAACAAAAATATATCATCCAATGTGTTATTGCATGTGATTGGTTGAAAAATATATTTAAGTTAAAAAATTAATAATTAAGTATTTTTTGACCAATCATAAATAATGATAGATGAAATGATACATTTTTTGGACAGAAGATGTCCACCTAATTTTAAGATGTTTAATAAGGGAGCTCTTCCTCTTAATCAACCATGTATGTCAAATCCTAGACCTTGTTGGTGGTAACGGATCAGTCTAGATCATGAGCTAGTCTTAAGACTTATGAATCTGGTCTTCTTGGGTTGGTCGATCCATTAGATCTTTGGAGGCAAATTTACTAAGATAGTATAATTTGACAAAAAATTTACCATACTAGTGTAACTTTTGTACTTATTACAAAAGAGGTGTAACTTTATATAAATCGGCAACCACATAGCCGTTTCTCCTTTTTTTCCTGCCATACACACATAAATCGGCAACAACACAAGAAGTTTTTTATTTTACAATATTTCCCCAAAATCGTCTCCCTTATGGGAGTTTTAGTTTTTTTTTCCACTCTCTCTCCAAAATCGTCAACTAGGTTGGAGTTTCATATATATTTTTTTCTTATTTGTCCTTCTCTCATAAATCGGCAATAGAGTAGGAGTTTTTGCCATTCAATTTGTTTTAGCTTGCCCTTATCAACTGTAGTATATTTAGTTGTTAAATTTTGCCATTCATTTGAGAATTATTGAGAAGCCACAATAAATGCTATTAGAGAATTTCATATTCAAAATCCATTTGATTATGTTATTGATGAGTCTAGACCAGATAGATATGTTGGTAAATGTACACATTATGGTGTCGGATGTGAGTGACAAATTCGCGCTTCTTTTAACATTAAGTGTGACATATGGGAGATTAAGAAAATTAATGAAACACACAGTTGTGTATCTATGTTGGTTTCCCAAGATCATAGCAAATTAAATTCATCATTTATTTGAGACCTTGTTTTTAATTTGGTAAATGCGGATCTGAGTATACCAGTTGAGGTACTAGTTAAGGAGGTTGTTAGTCATTTTGGTTATATAGTGACATATAGAAAGGCTTGAACTGCAAAACAAATGGCATTGTCCAAAATTTATGGTGATTCAGAAGGATCATACAATGAGTTACCACATTGGATGAATGTTGTAAATATTTCTCTTCCAGTACAATTGTGAAATATCAAGCACGTCACCAAGTGATAAGAAAAAAGAATTGAATGGCAAAATTTAAAAACTAAATATACTACAGTTGATAAGGGCAAGCTAAAAAAATTGAATGGCAAAAACTCCTATTCTACTGCCGATTTATGAGAGAAGGAAAAGGAAGGAAAAATATAAATGAAACTCCAACCTAATAAACGATTTTGGAGAGAGGGTGGAAAAAAAACTAAAAACTCCCATAAGGGAGATGATTTTGAGAAATATTGTAAAATAAAAAATCTCTTGTGTTGTTGCCGATTTATGTGTGTACGGCAGGAAAAAGAAAGGAGAAACGGCTATGTGGTTGTCGATTTATATAAAGTTACATATCTTTTGTAATAAGTACAAAAGTTACACTAGTATGATAAATTTTTAGTCAAACTATACTACTTCTGGTGGCCTATCTAATACACTTTTAAACTTATAGACGGTGACACCTTGCTCCATCAAACTAGAATTGTGTTTTTTAATGTATATGTTTTCATTCAATAATATTGTCTTGTGGAAATGAGATGAATTAGGATTTTAATTCAAGAATATTGAATTGTATATTTGTATGCAGCAAAGATTACAGTTTGAGTTGTACAAAAATACCAAAATAAAGATGTCACATTATATTTCCTAGGGCAGAGACATTATTGTTCCGTTTGAAAGAAAAACATTCCTTCATTTAAAGCAAACACAATCCAATTTGAGTATATAATTTGAACTTTGGTTGTATAATTTCGGTGCTATTTGCAATCTCCAAAACTTATATACAAACCAAGCGTTGGTCTAGTGGTCTAAGGCCTACTGGATGCCCAAAGTCGATGGTTTTATTCCTGTGAGTGACACTTGTTAGGAGGAGCAGCCATAAATCCCGAAATTGATTAGTCTCTTACCCAAAAAGGTGAGAGATAATAGTACCAAAAACAAAATATTCAAAACTTATATTCACATAACATATAAATCAATCTTATTTGTTTTTCCATTTTATAAAGTATGACTGGTCCCAAAAGTGATATAAATAGATATATCAAAATGTCAATAACCTCACCTATGAGGTTTTGAAGTAATAATGCATACTAAAAAAATAGTTACAATAAGTTGTCACAGCCACATTGAGTGCATTGGTTAGTCTATTTTATGTTCCACGTGAATCATCTAAGATCAAGAAATTTACAAAAGTACTCTTAATGGAGTGCGACTAAAATATAAACATTTAATTACGTGTTTGTTATCTAGCCGTGCAGGACAAAAAATTGAAAGATATTTCAGATTACATAATTAGGTTGTACCGACACCATATATAATACATAATTAATTATAAATATATATTATAAATAAATGTATGATTACAGATTAATTAATATGTCCAATTATGTCTTATTGATTTTCTTATCGGAATGAAGTAGAACATTGGAGTATTGTTTCTTCAAAAAAATTAATTTTAAGTAAATAGTCATATTATCTTTTTGATTTATTCCAGGTTAACCCAATTTAACGGAGTCTAAAAATTTTATTGCGAAAATGTTGAGAAATCGTAAAATGAATATTATGATGATTTCTCATAGAATTGAAATGATACAAGAGAGTGTTGTTTATATACAATGTCTTGTGAAGCAAACAATGCAACTAACCTAACTAACTCTCTAAGAAGCTAATAAACACATGTTGTAAAACAATTCAACATGTATTAAATGTGTAAAGCATGTAAAATATGCCAATTACAATAATTGTTCAACCAATGCTTTACTTGATTTTATAACCAGCTAATCGATTAACAGTTGTGTTAATTGATTAACAATTACCCAGTTAATCGATTAATTGTTATTGCTGCTGTCTTGTTTCTATGGTGGCTTTGTTCTCCAATAGCCCCCTCAAGCTCGAGGATAAATGTTAATGACTCCAGTTTGATAATTTGATTTGATAACAATATGATTGATCGGAATCTCAAACCTGATGTGATTGAATTTTCTCAACCACTTGATTATTTTCCTGGTCAGTAATCTTGACCATATTCCCATGGTTTTTCCATGGTTTTATATTGTTGAAGCTTTCTTGGTTGCTCTTGATCATAGTATTCACTTTCTTGGGGTGAATTTTCTACATTTTCTTGACAGCATTTTAATCTCCCCTTTACAAATAAGGTCTTGAAAACGGGTTATAATAATCTTCAAAGCATGATCATAATCTTGCATGACACTAATACCTTATTTGAATGTTGTATCGCAATCTGGTGGTTACAATATTGAACGTGAGTTTCCAAACCGGTTGTCTATTTATGCAACTCCAGTACCTATCCTTTTTTTTTGTATACTCATGATCATCCTCTTTCATTTTTAGTTATTTCTGGACATTATCAAGATGACCCTTGCTGTATATAAATTGATTCTTCAACTTAATAACCTCCTCTTATGAAAGCTGAAGTTTGAAGTTGGAAACTTTAAGCTCTTCCTCACCTTTTTTTATAAGAATTTTCTGAGCAACTCGCCATAACTTCTGTTCTTTCTCTCTGACAAGATGTGATCTGTGTTTTCCTACTCATCTTGCTCCAAATCACGTAAATCTTCTTTCAACTTTCACTCTCTTGTAATACTTTAAGTGTTGCCATGTTCAGATTTCCTCTTGAAGGGTGGAAGGACTCCATTGTGACACTGCACACTACTGTTAAGTTACCATAATGGTATGAGAATCTTGGCATAACAAGAAAGTGCATTGATGCATAACAAGAATCTGGGATGTGGTAACTGATGTTGGAAGAAGGCTTTTTCCATGTAACACTGCTTTCTCCATGTGAATCTTGGCAACTTTAGTTGCATCATTAGCATGAATGAGTGCCTAGTCCTTTGCACCACAAGTCATGACAATTTTATGGATGAAATATAATAAATACTAATATTAAATTTATTTTGAAGTTCTCATATCTAATTGATTGAATTAACTGAAAAGTCAAAAAAATAATAAAAGTGAGAAAAAGAGTTAAATTAAAATGTACCCTAAAAACCTATAATCATTTTTATAAGAAAAATGGATAAAAATAATCTTTTATTATTATTTTATTTTTTCAAATAAAATAAATAAAAGATAATTAAATGTTTTTATAAATTTTTATATTAAATTCGAATTTTTTGAATAAATAAAATAAGTGACATATTATAAATATCCCTTTTAAATTTCAAATAAACAATAGAATAATTTTATTTACTTTTAAAAAAAAAATATAATTTGGACATAACCAAAGATATTTTTATTTTTTGGAATTAATTCGGATATAAATAAAAAATAGTGAATACATAAACCAATTTCAAATGTTTTTTTAATTAAAAAGATAAAAAAGTAATGATTTAAAAAATAATAAAACACCAAGTCAAATCTGACTTGGTGAGTGCCTATTCCTAGAGATTATGGGTTAGTGGATTTTATATGTTAGGTTAAAAAATTTATTATAAATAGGGGTTAATGGTGTTAGGTATCAGTGGTTATGATACAGCTAGAAGGGGGTTGAATATGTGTAGCGGTTAGAATATCTGCTTTTCGAAACTCAACACTTAATGTTGAATCACCCCAATTTAATCGATTAAAAGAATGAGGATAATCGATTAACGCACTTGACTTAATCGATTAAAACAGAAACAGTAAGCTTAGGCAGATTCGATTACTTGCACGACAATTAACCGATAATGAAATGAACACACAGAGCTTACAATATTATCAG
>NW_017717632.1:0-10382 GCF_001865875.1 Lupinus angustifolius
TGTGTAATTTTAAATACAAAAACTCAAATACGTTATGCACTTAATTCATACATGTTTAACACTTAGTTTATGCCTAGAATGCACATATACATGTATTTATGTAATGCATGAACATATTATGAATGACATATCTCAAAGATGAAATGATTTAAAAGATTTATGCATATGAGACATGTATTAGGTTCCCTAAGCCTTGCCTCAACTTAAACTAGATTCTAGTCTAAGCCTAGTACCAATTAAAGACTTAAGCACGTTGATTTGTTGGTGATCTTCAAGCTCTTATTAGCACAAGTTGTCCTCATCAAAACCATGACATATAAAGAGAGCTTTCCAAAGTGTTCCTCTTGACATGCACACTTTCAAATGGTAGTAGGTTAAGCCCCCCCTTTTTTCCGGTTCCAAAAATGCAAAATAAAAAACCCTGCAAAAGAAACATTGCCATTGTGCGAGAAAGAAAAACTTTTTTATTATGAGCGATCTAGTGCAGTCATGACCACCATAGCGTCATGCACTCGCCGTGCTTCGCCTTCACCACCGTTAGATCTGTATACTTTTTTTTCATCATGTTGACCAGAGGATTCACCCAATCACGGGGCGAAAACGCATCACGGTCACACCGTAAAGCACTGCACCTGATCATCACCCACGGAGAACACGTGATCTGCTGCAGACGAGTGTACCACGAATCTCCGTGCACCCTCTAGAGCCACCAAGCGCGGTAACCTCCTAAATCTCCTCCAATCCGTGTCTGACGCGTGTCAACCCCTTTCCAAGCCGCTACACATGATCCAAACCCTCACAGTGTTAGACATAGTTCTTTCCATTGTGCAATTAGGTATGCTATTTGACTTCATTTATCATCTAATTATTTTATATGGTATTATTTTTTATGATCCAAACATTAAGATGTAAAAATAATTTTTGAACCAATAATTCAGTAATTATACTATATAAAAATCCAATAATAACAGTAGGCATTAAATCTCAATTTTTTTAAGGACAATAGGTAAACATCACAAATAATAGAATCTTTCTTTTTGAAATTTTGTTATTTTTTAGCAACTGATTTTTTTTTATTTCTCTGTAATTATCCAGCAATTATGAATAAAAAACATTGATTTCCCAAAAATAATATCGTAAATGTTTAAAGTATAAGACAAAATATTTTAGTGTATGCTTCTATCAAATCAATAGTCATTTAAATAATCCATAATAAATTTAACATTTTAAATACAACATGACCAATAAGTACATTTTTATAAAAAAAAAATTAATTTTGAGATGTAATCAAAGATGGAGAGAAGGTCGCCCTAGAGGCCTCTTTCTTCTCAAATCATCTTCGCAAGTCGCGCTACGCCGTTTATTTTCAATCGATTAAATTTCAAAATCAATTTAATTCAATGTGTTAATAAGTAACAAAAATTAACCAAATAAAGAGCTTTTTTTAGAATAAATAAAACTTGCAAAATATATTTTTTCAATTAAAAATATATTTTATTTAATTAAAACACCCTCAACCAACAAATATTTTTTCTACTTAAAGAACTACATAAGCTTTGATCCCTTAATAGGGGTACGTAGGACCAAAGTCAATCTTGTTAAGCACAATAATAAAAATAAATAATTTTTTTCTTCATTAATTAATCATAAAATTTAATAATAATAATAATAAAGTCATATATATTTTAATGGAGGGTACCACTTAAGGCGGTATGGTGCTAATACCTTCCCTACCTTGTAACCGACTCTCGAACCTAGATATCAAAAATCCAAAAGCCCAAGGTAATTGAGGTTAAAATATTTTCTACATTTTTAACTATAAAATATAGTGGCGACTCTAATAAGGTCGTGGAGCCAAAAATCAGGGCGCGACAACTGGCGACTCTATGGGGAATTTTGTCAAAGAGTCCGGCCCATAGTCAATAAAATGTGTAACTGTTTATTTACCATTATTATTATTATTTATTTTGTTGATTAGTTATTTTTCAATAATATTGCATGCTTAATTATTAATATAAATATGAATTATATGCGTAATTTTAATTGTATGTATAAATAGGAAAAGTGCATGCTTAATTATTAAATATGAATTTTATGATTTATTTTAATTGTATATTAAATATGAAAATTGCATGTTTAATTATTAATTGTATATAAAAATATGAAAATTGCATGCTTTATTATTAGTTATGTGTTATAAATATGAGTTATATGATTTGTTTTAATTATATGTATAAATATGAATTATATGTTATTAATTATTAGTTGTATGTATATGTATATGTTACATGCTTAAATTGTTAATTATATGAATTGCATAAGTGTATGTCGTGTATATGATTTGTGGATGCATGTTTGTATTGTTTTTATTGTTACTAGTGTGTACCTGTCGGCGAATATTGTGTGATACTACATATTCAATTTTTAGATATTATATTTTTTTGTTTATGATAATGTTTAATTTAAGGTGGGATATGTGGTTAATTAATGTATTGGTGGTAGATGCTTAGGATTATATAGTTTTTTTGTAAAAATTAAATAATGTTAAGGGCAATATAGGAAATGAAAATTACACCATGAGGGAAGTTATTCCAAGTTTTAGCTTTATATATAGTATAGAAGTATAGATGTGATATAATGTACACATTTTAGGCACACACTTATGTCCTACATCCGGGTATTAGTGATACCTTTTTGGATAGAAGGGATACTAGCCTCGCGCTGGTCGCGGTTTTTGCCGCTTCTAAGTGTTGGTGATGTGGATCACTCATATTGTTAACTCTTATTATGAGTTAGCTGCTCGAGCTGGTTTCCTGTTTCTAACTCGGCTATAAAATAAATCAATTAAAGCACTTTGACAAAATTCATGCAAATAATTACATACTAGTGTTCTCAAGTCGCCCACACACCAAGGCATTAGATACAGTGGCAGATCTTGCTCTAAAGTTTAGATGGGACAATAATATTTAATTATAATTTATGATTAAAATTATTTGATTAATAATAAATATATATGTATATATATATATATATATAATTGTTTTAAAGTTTCAAAAGAACATAGTAGTTCTAGAGTAAATATTCATTTTAGTCGCTCAATGTTTTTCGACCTTGCTAGTTTAGTCCCTCAAAAAATTAAGAATTCAAAATCGTCATAAAATTTCAAATGTATGTCCAATTTGTCATTTTTAGCATATTTTACAATAAATAGAGACTAATTTGACTATAAATTGACTAATTTGACCCATATTTAAAATTTTTGGGACTATTTTGGGTTTCTCAATTTTTGAAGAACTAGACTGGTAAGGTCGAAAAATATGAGGAACTGAAATAAATATTTGCTCTTAATTCTAAATAACATTAATTTACAACTAAAGATGTTAAAGAAAAATATACATTCATTTAAATATCACTTTTCTGACTTTTAAAGACTTAAACTCATCGATTATTGATCATGTGTAAAAGTTTTAGTTATTTCATTTTTCCATATAAATAGTCACATTACCAATAAGAATTCATCTTGATTAATTCTAAATAACATTAATTTATAATAGAAGATGTTAAAGATAAATATACATTCATTTGAAATGTCATTTTTTGGACTTTTAAAGACTTAAACTCATCGATTATTGAGTCTATGTAAAAGTAAAAGTTTCAGTTATTTTATTTTTCCATATAAATCGTCACATTACTAATAAGAAATTTATCTTGATTAATGATGAATCAGTATATAGTATAACAAAATTTCAGAATATATCATTAATGTCTATAACTGCACCCCAATATAGAGTAACGATACTGCAATTTTAAATTATCAATTGAAGAAATGAGAATATTACATCAAGAAAGTATTGGTGAAAATAACTTACAAACACTATATGAATTCATGAGTGATGAGGAGGAATCATTTAACAAATTTTTTTGGTAATAAAAACATATTCAAAAACACATTCTCAAAGGTGCAATGATAATTGTTTTTACAATTGCTACATGCCTACAATATTATATGACTTTGTATTACAACTTAAATAGAATAATCGAATTATTTGTGAATCATGTGTATTGTCCAAATTAATAAATTGGGTTTTAATATAAACACTCATAGAGTAAAATAAATATTTTAATAAATTATGTAATGTAAATATATTAAAATAATTTACCAAAAAAAATATTAATTTTTTTAAAAATTTAGGCGGGCAGTTGCCCTCGCCCCTGCCCCTAAAGATTACATAGGCCTTACATCTCACACAATATTCCATGACAACAATTAATTAAACTCTCCTTAAACATTAAAAATTGACATGAAAACATATGAGAAATTTAAGACAAAATATGATCATGATTTTAATTAATAGTAAGTTTTCCCTTCATACCAGCACCTTGGTGTGGAGAACAGTAGAAACTGTAGCTCCCTTTCTCACTCAAGGTAACACTGTATGTCTCACCAGGCCCATTAAGAAGATCCTCTTCAGACATAGAAATCTTGGACACATCAACACCACTAGGAACCTCATCCTCATAAAAAACAACGTTGTGTGGGAACCCAGCATTGTTCTTGAACACTATCTTTTCTCCAGCACCCACTGAGAAATCGTTTGGAACAAAAGCAAGACCACCATCATCACTTCCAAGCAAGACTTCAACGGCCAAAGCGTTGCTAGATAGAATTGCAGTGGCTGCGGTGGCAACAACGGCAACTCCAAAGTCTTTGAGTGAAGCCTTGGCATTGAATAACCTTAGTGATGATGATGAAACCTTAGCTTTGGTGGGAATACCGGAATAGCTTTGGTTGTTGTGTTTGCCTTCAAGGCAGTGAATGATGGAATGGTAACAGCAGCAGAAGTAACTGTGGCCATGTTTGTTGATTGAGATCTTTGTTTTTGTGTTGTGTTGTTGAAGATCAGAGGGGAAAGACACGAGGGTGATTTTTATAGATGATATTGAGGATAGAGTATTATATGTTTTTGTGTGGTTCGGGTGGATAGAGTAATGTGTAATTTAGGAACAATGATCATCTCCATTAATAATAATATTAATAATAATATTGTAATTTTATTATAATTAAATGGATAATTATATAATTGAAAGATGTATTTTTTTTTTTTGCAAAATCCTAACTCGTGAAAGATGTCTTCCAAAAATTTTAAATTGTAACCTCTAATGACATATTTATTATTTAGAGTATAATAAAATCATATATATTCATTAAAACATAAGGAAATTGAAGTATTTGCCTCTTTATTATTGGAGATGATTTCAATTCAAAATTTGTCCCATATACCAATAAAAATATGTGAATATAATTAAAAAATTTAAATTGTTATTTTTTATTTTATTATCATTGTGCTTATGACTATCAATGCATGAGACAATATTTGAGATATGATGTATTTATAATATTAGTGGATAGGTGAGGGAAAGGGTTATCTTATGAGGAATGTTGCTATCGGTGAGAATGGATGTTATCCTATGACGTGGCTTAGATTTTTATTCAGCTTGTGAGGTACATAACTAAATGTAATGGTGAGAGCTTATTACAAAAGTAGGAGACCCCACCCTCTTTTCTTCTCAATCACGTCCTTGGAAAACTAAACCCTGGGATACTATTTTTCTAAAACTTTTTTTCTCAATCTATTCTTCTTCATTTTCACTTTTCCTTTATAGGTTACAAACTATTTTCTTTATTAATATTTTCCATTCTTCTTTTGTTTCCATTTTTTTTTTGTAAAAAACACCTCAAACCATGGATTATAATCATCTTCAATTTTTTCTTGGTTATGAGGTTTGAAAACAAATAGTTAACATTTTCGTCTAAAAATTGCTTCTTTAGTGGGTTAACCTTTTGTTTTCCATTCATTTGTAAGAATGAGATCAAATCATGGAACACATCTTCTTTTTTGTTTTTCCTTTTTTTCATTTATTTTTAAAAATGACTTATATTGATTAACTTACTTTTTATTAGGTTTCCATTTTCTGTGTAAAAGTTGAGTCTTTTATAATTATTATTTTATCACACTTTGCTTTTTACTGGGTTGCTCATTATTCCTCAATTTAAAACAAATTATTCTTTTGTATTATACACACTTTGTAGATATTGTCTTTATTGGATTGCTTATTGTTCCTCCATTTAAAAAATAAATTATTCTTTTGTATTTTACACTTTGCAGGTATTGTCCTTTATTAATTTTTATTACTAAAAATGATTTCTTTTCATCTCACAGTGAAGGACAAGCATGTATTTGTGTGTAATACATTCAACTATGATTTTATTTTTTAATAAATATATTAGGGTTTTGTATTCGGCGTGTAGTTGTCTAATGTGCTTCACACTAATGTCTAATGAACTTTTTTATTTTTCTACTTCTTCGATTTTAATAAATATACAAGATAAGTTTTATTTAAAAAAAATACTTACCATTTTGTTGTAACCATGACCCTTTATTTATTAACCATGTTTCGTCTATATGACTTCTTTATTTGCTTGATATGTTATAAACTTTGTTTCCCTTAACATTGTTAATAATTGATATTTCTCAACATATTCATCCTAAGATACCACACAATACAAAACACTTTGATATATTTAGTTTATTTTTTATTTTACTTGCTTATAATGTGTCATTAAAATGTCAAGCAAGACCATATAGGTTGAACTAAATTTCAAGTGCCACTTTATTAAAATTTGCACAATCTGATCTATGTTTTAATTTTTTACGGACAATTTGATGTGGTTGTTTTCAATCAATGATCTAAAACTTGCACAATTTAATTTCATGTTGTTCGTTGATTTATAGGACAAGTTGTTTTGTTATTGTCAATGAATAATAATTTTCATTCTAACATTACTGGGATATATTGTATTATATGATTGATTGTGTTCTTTTTATGTTATGAAAGCAGACATGCTAACTTGTTAGGAGTTAGGTTATGTCCTAATATCATATATTCAGATTACAATATAAATATTGGGATGTTAATTTGACATTTGTATTTATAGGGTGATTATAATGCAAACTATTATGTACTACTAGGGACTGTTATGATACAAAGTTATATAGATATACTTTATGAAATCCTTTATTATGGACGATAAATTTATACTTTTACAAAGTTTGTTATGGAAGTTTGTAGTATGTTTCAAATATCCTTTATTTGCATATTTTATTAGAACCTCTATTATGGTCTTATGGATATACTGTACTGTTAATTTTATTTGTTTCAAATATCCTTTATTTGTGAATTTTAAACTCTATTATGGATGTAATATGTGAGAATCCCATGTAGTGAAGTTATTCAACTACTACAACAATCAACCTATGAGTGATCCTATGATGTACTCTGTGAGAATCCCATGAAATTTAGTGACATCCTAGTTGGAAACTACATAACTGATTTGTTTATAGGTAAGATTAAAGTTCTTATGTCTTCTTATTTTGGAATCCTATTTATTTTATGTCTTATGATTATAACTCATGTTTGTTTTGGTTTTGTTGAGTTAGAGATCAATGGTGATTTTGATAAGTTCATATTCTCCCAGACACAAGCAAATCTGAAGATAGTTATTTTTAGTCTAAAAGATTTTGGGTAATCTTTTGTGTCTTTAATTTTTATTGTTATCTTTATAAATTTTGATATTGTTTTATGTTCTGAGCAATAGTGATGTCATTAATTGTACCGTGGGAGAATCCCATAAAGTGAAATTATTCAACTACTACAACAATCAACCTATGGATGATCCTATGATCATTCTGCTAACACATACTAGAGTCAAGGAAGGACAATGTCTTTACTAATTAATAAGTTTATATTTCAAGTATTGTGTTTTGATCTTATTTAGATTTTCTAACTTATCTATAATGTGTTCTAGGTAAGTATCCATCCATGGTTTCCAACTCATGGTGTGGATCAAAGATAGACATTGAGAAGTATAATTAGAGGTATGCTTAAATTAGTTTAAATATAGACAATTTAATTTACTTATAAGTATTCAATTGTTACTCACAATAATATTTAACTAAAATCATTGTTGTAGTTTTTCAACTCTCATTCTATCCTATGGGACAGTGAGCCAAAGTAACAACCAATTGTCACAATGTTCAAACTTATCCGACAATGATCCACTTATGTATAAATTTGAGGTGAATAGTATTTCTGAAATTTTTGCCCTAGGTATATTCATGATTTATATGATTGTTAATTACTAGCTAGCTAACCCACTTTTAAACTGTTGGGACAATAATGATGTTTGTTGTTGGCAAATAAGGATGGTACTATGATGGATGCACTAAGAATGCTCATGTTAAAGATGATTATTTCACCTCCAAGTATGGCGCTTATAATCATAAGTCTTCCCCTAGGCAATTCTATATTTTTTCTACCTTTGCTATATATGAAAGTACTTATGTTGTTACAAGTATTGTTTATTGACTATTATAACATAAATTATTAAAATATTATTGATAAATATCTTTTTTATTTAATATAACGGATTTATACAATGCTATTCATTAACAACTCTAATTTGTCATTCAAGTATATAAACATTATCTTCCATGAGGTAATAATCACTAACTTTTTAATTTAAAATTTACTTTGCTTTGTTTAGATAAATTCATGTAAAACACATTATCATCCATGCAAATGCATGAGTATCCCATTAATAAGGTAAAAAGCAAATATCATATAGCATAGAACCGAATACACGTGCCAAAACCAATTTCATATATGCGAAAGATCTAATGAATATCAAGTAACTGTTGAATAGTGACAAGAATAGCAAATTGCAAGTGTAAAAGATACGGTACTAAATACAACTATAGCAAAAATTTCAATCCAAAAAATACTCCATTAACTTGTTCTAAATATTGAAAGCCTCATTTTATGAAAATATTTTGATGAGGGTATTGAATTCTTAATTGATTCATTGTAATTCAGCAAAAGCTGATTGATTACACAATACCAATGTGGTATTTAACAAGGCTAAAAAAGGAAAGTGCCAAAAAACAGAAAACAGAAAAGTCCCTACAAATAAGGAAAGTTGTTATGAAAAAGGAATGAGTAGGAAAGAGAACTTTAGGCAATAATTCTAATACCCTCCCTCAAGCTGGGGAGTGTATGTTTAATATGCCCAGTTTGCCAAGAAGATATCTGAAGGTTGCAACATCAAGGGCTTTAGTAAATAGATCAGCAGGTTGTTCAGAAGTAGAAATGGGAAGCAAATGAAACAAACCAGCTTGCAAGCGCTCTCTAACAACATGACAATCAATGTCAATATGCTTGGTACATTCATAAAACATGGAATTTGCAGCAATAAAGCGAGCCGAGTTGTTGTCACAATAAAGGGCAGCAGGTTTGTTGAAGTGAATTGGAAAGTAATCAAGCAAGTAAGTCAACCACTGTAATTCACAAGTGGTTGCAGCAAGTGCTCGATATTCTGCTTCACATGAAGATCTAGCAACTGTTGTTTGCTTCTTGGAACGCTATGAGACAAGAGACTTTCCAAGGAAGATGCAGTAACCAGAAATTGAACGTCTTATATCATTGCAAGTTGCCCAATCTGAGTCACTAAATCCCTTTAATTGAAGATCAGAATTTGTAGGATAGAAAATCCCCTGTCCAGGTCCTGCTTTTAGATATCTAAGAATTCTTGTTAGAGCTTGATGATGAGCAATGGTTGGAGCATTCATGAACTGGCTCAATTGTTGGACAGAAAAGCTTATGTCTGGTCTTGTGTTGGTAAGGTAAAGCAACCTTCCAACTAATCTTCTGAATGCAGCAGGATCAGAATAGGAAGTAGATGAATCATGTGATAATGAAGTTCCTTTAGCAATTGGAGTGGAAGCAGGTTTTGAAGCCAAAAAACCAGTGTCATTCAATATATCCAATGCATATTTCCTTTGACTCAGTGTGATTCCCTTGCTAGATCTTGCAACCTCAATGCCAAGGAAGTATTTCAATGAGCCAAGATCCTTAATTCTGAATAAGGTGTGGAGTTTTTGTTTAACAATGCCAATTTCAGTATGATCATTGCCTCCTAGGATTAGATCATCAACATATATGAGTATCACAGTAAAACTGCAAGATTGTTTCTTGGTGAAGAGTGAGTGATCATATGCAGATTGAGTGTATCCCATCTGTTTCAAGGTAGTGGAAAGTTTTTGATACCATTCCCTACTTGCTTGTTTTAATCCATAAAGTGATTTGCGAAGTTTGCAAACTTGGTGGCCCTTATAACCAATTACACCTTGAGGGATCATCATATAGACATCCTCTTTTAACTCACCATGCAAAAAGGCATTGTTCACATCTAATTGATGTAGTATCCAATTCTCAGAAGCAGCAATTGCTAGAACAAGCCTAACTGTTGTTAGTTTGATTACTGG
>NW_017717633.1:0-389 GCF_001865875.1 Lupinus angustifolius
GTTTTCAGTATGCAGAGGGTCATTTTCGATGCTGGCATCAATCATGTTTGTGTTGACAGCATTATTAACCTTTTGTTTGCCAAAATTAGGTGGGAATCCATGCTTGTAATAACAAACATCAGCTGTGTGTCTTTCTTTTCCACAATATGTGCAAACCTTTTGGTTATTATTCCTGTTAGGATTATAACCTCTGCCCATTCCTCTACCTTTGAATTTTCCAGTTACATTTCCTCTGCCTAAAACACCTTTCCATTGTGCATTTTCAGTTGAACCAACTCCACTCATGTTGGAATTAAACAGGACTTTGATATTGGCACTAGTTAATTGCCTTTCTTGCTGTTGCAATAATGAGAATGCCTTGTTGATACTAGGCAGAGGTTCTAGCAACA
>NW_017717633.1:396-91908 GCF_001865875.1 Lupinus angustifolius
ACATTTCCTCTGCCTAAAACACCTTTCCATTGTGCTTTTTCAGTTGAACCAACTCCATTCATGTTGGAATTAAACAAAACTTTGATATTGGCACTAGTTAATTGCCTTTCTTGCTGCTGCAATAATGAGAATGCCTTGTTGATACTAGGCAGAGGTTCTAGCAACAGAATTTGTGATCTAGTTGTGCTAAATTCATCATTCAATCCCTTTAAAAAACAAATCACATATTCAGATTCTCTTTGTTCTTTAATGATTTTTACCATTCTACATTTGCATTTGATAACACAAGTACATGAAGGTATAGATCTCAATGCTTCCAAATCTTCCCAAACAGTTTTCAAATCAGTGAAGTAGTTGGAGATATCTCTATCACCTTGCTTAATGGAATGTAGCTCCTGCAGTAAATCTGACATGCGAAAATGGTCCCCTTTTGAGAATCGATCTTTCAAGTCATCCCATAGCTCATGAGCATCCTCAATATAAACTGTGCTTTGAGCAATTTGCAAAGTTAGACATCTTGTAATCCATGAAATGACCATGGTATTACATCTTTCCCAATCATCAAACATTGAGTCATCAACATCAGGCATGGTTATAGTACCATCAACAAACTTGAATTTGTTCTTGGATAGAAGAGCACGTTTCATGGCTCTACTCCAAGAATTATAATTTGTTCCATCAAGCTGCATTGAAACAAGAGTTGCTCTTGGATTCTCTCCAGGATGTAGATAGAAAGGATTTCGTGGATTTTGAGCTTCATTGCTGTTGCTGTTGAATTGTGAATCTGATTGGTAATCCGCCATTGATGAACCTTGAGAAGAAGAAGAAGAATACAAGAAGAAGACGAGAAGGAAGAAGAGAAAGATATGCGCAACGGTATTCAGAGCAATTTTGCTCTGATACCATATAGAATTCTTAATTGATTCATTTGATTCAGCAAAAGCTAATAGATTTACACAATACCAATGTGGTATTTAACAAAGATAAAAGAGGAAAGTGCCAAAAACAGAAAACAGAAAAAGCCCTAGAAATAAGGAAAGTTGTTATAAAAGGAATGAGTAGGAAAGATAACTTTAGGCAATAATTCTAATACATATCCCCACACCTTACCGCTTTGGTGTCGGGTGACAAAAATGAGATAGGGGAAAAACATAACAAATTACAGATAATCTCCTCCACCATAAAGAAGATGCAGATTTATTTCTTGCACGTTTTAATATCGGGTGAGCATTTTTTAATTGTCTTTTATATTTCTTTCTTTAGTATGTTTGTTATGCTTAACATTTCCTAACCATGTGCATATGTTTTGTTAGACATCATTGGGTTTTGGTTGCCATCAATCGTATCAATGAAGAAATATACTACTTTGACTTATTGACACATGGTGATATGAACAACTACCCCGCCATAAACATGGAATTCATTCGTGATCAGTACCGTAGGAGGGTACTATGATACCACTATACTAGATGCAACTTTCTATCTATGCTATTTGAAATTGACAAGAAACATGAGCCAATGTGAGATAGTGACAATCTGAAAATGTAACACTCTATACACTAAAAGCTGACATATACTATACATAGTTAAATTCAATTTGTTAAACACAATATTAGAGTTGAAAACAAGAAATCCGTCACTAACTTTACAGCTCCAACAACAGCTTCAAATCATATATGCTGTGAGATTGAGATATCAGTTAATTTCCTTGTATGGCAAAAGGAATCAAAATGTTGTTTTCCTTTTCTGCCAGCTCTAACAAATTTGTTCTCTGCTAAACTATGAGGAATATATATGAATTTTTTAAGTGATTATGTACAAAATATTTTGCTCGTCACATTTTTATATGCGAACCACTCCCTATATATATAGGGAGAGAGAGAGACACTTGTTAATTTTCTTAATTCAAGTGAGGTATTGGAGTTAGTTAGAATTCTTCTTTACACAGTATATAGTTACATAAAACATTGGTAGATATTTTATAGTCTAGATAACACATACCACGTTTGTTAACACTTTGTTGCATATATGAGGACACATGAGGCACTAGATCATCAGAAATAGCCATAGTTTTTTATTCAGCTTCCTTTAGACTCTTGTGAAAATCTTCTAAGTCCCCACCCAAAAGCATATAAGGGTTACCCTTAAGGCCTTGTTCTCTTAGCAACTTTTCTAGCTTCTTTGGTCTCAACCATAGCCAGTTTAGCATCCCCCATAACCATATAACACTGAGTGTAACTGTGGCAATAGAAACTATGCCTATATTTGATGCCATTTCTGACTCCATGGAAAGAAAACAATAGAGGGCTTTAAGATTTGAGTGGTAAAATTTTATGCTAAAGTTTTATGTTACATTATATGTGTTGCTTGAAATGTTAACCTGTTGGATTAGTATTAAATGTTGGTGTAGAGTAATGTTCAATGACCCTCTAACTGTAGAACAGTTTCATATTTGTTATTAGTGATATTTAATATATTTAGTACTTATGTATAGCATACAGAAGTGAAAAACCAAAGTAACTTCTTTCTTGTAACAGTAAATGTTTTGGTGTGTTGCTGTTACAAACATTTTCATAGGTTTGTGGAGTTTGAGGTTACTACAACTCATCATTTATTAAAATGGATTTTAAGGATTCTATTTCTCTATCCAAATACTAAATAGAGATGGAATGTGAAAATGAGAGACTAAGAGAGTTTTTTTTTGGAAGAATGCCATTTGTGGATAGGATTTTAATTATTTAGTAGAGTCTATCCACTTGTGGGTTAAGACTGCGTACATCTCCTCTCCATGAGCCCACTAAGTCAGAGTCTCGTATACTTGACTGCCCTTTTTGTTACAGATACAAGTATACAACAAATGCAATTAAGAAGCACCATGATTAAGAGAGAAGTTGAAGAGAGTAAATTTTCTCTCAACACCCATATTACACTTGAGAGATGGATGAATGCAAGCAATGCCTATTGGAAATGTAAATTGTAAATATTTTGAGTAATACTTACTAACTCATGGTAGCCAACAATAATTTAATAACCTGATAAGTGCCAAAAATACCTAATTTTCATAAAATTTTCATGGCATTTATCCTATGCAAAAATGGGAAAACCAACTTAATTCAACAGTGTTTAGATAAATTTTGTAGGTTTAAATAATATAATTTTTTATCACCTCTTGTCCAAGTTTTCTTTGAATTTTGTAGGAAAATGGATAAAAAAGTATTAATTTAAAGATAACCAAGAATTCATGCCAAATCAAAAGCCAAAACCACAAAAAGAATGGCTCAAAACGAACAAGCTAAGCATTGCATGCTTTGTGTTGAGCTTGTAGCCAAAAAGATTACTTCAGCTTGAAGAAAAGTACATTACCTTACCTTGAAGAAATACAGGCTAGGTGTGCCAAGCAAAATGCATAAATTAAAAGCTTACCTTGCCATGAAGAACTCATTACAAAAGTGCCAAGTAACCAACCAAAATTAATTCAAGAACCATGAGAAAAAGGTTGCTTCGGCTTGAAGAAATGTAGGTTCCTTCACAATGAAGAATTCTATCCAGCAGCTAGGCGTGGACAAAGAGGAGCTTAGCTCCCAACCAGCCACACAAAACCTTCACATGAAGGAAGCTAGGCCAAGTCACCAAACAACTTGTCATTCTTTACTTGAAGACAAAGCATATTACCTTATGCATGACCTAAGCTATGACAAGCAAGTAGGAGATGCCACTTTGCATTGATCCTAGCCCACAATAGGCTGGCCACTAGGGGTGGCAAGCTACTGACCCACCAGCTTTGGGAGGGCCAAACCGCCCTAAGCAAGCACCTGGGCGTTTTTCAGTTTTGCCTATAAAATGAAGCTCCATTCTCCACCATTTTCATCATTGTACATGCCATTTTCTTCTCATTTTCGGTTATACTCTTTATTTGGTTGTTCTTGGGCTGTTCTTAAGCTTTTATTTCATAGAAATTCAGAGGGAATGGAGTTGGAAAATGAGGTGCAAAAAAATGATTTTGTAACCTCATTTGGACCCAAAAGCATCTAATCTTTGGATGGATGGCTAATGCTCCAAAAAGTTGGACTATGGTGTAAATTCTTGTACTTTTATGTTCTTCATTTATACAAGTTATTATTTTGGTTTTATTGATTCTTTAAGAATTTCTTAATGCAGTTTTAGCTTGATCACCTAAAACTTGATTTAAAGATCCAAAACATGCTTCTTCTTAAAGTGTTGACAAGTGAACTAAAAAGTATAACCTACACCTTAGTTTACTTGCCATATCAAAGCATCTATTTTAAGCATCTTGTATTCAAGGCTAAACAATGTTAACAGAGCCTGAAGTAGGGTGTGACAACCTACTCCGACGAGTGGCAGTTAACTATTATTTAGTGTATTATGCAAGGTTTAAAAATCATATTAACTCTTTCAAGAAATTGGCGGGGAAAGAGTTTTTTTTACTCAACTAGTTTAGTTGATATGTGCCAAAAATACCTAATTTTGATACACTTTTTATGGCACTTATCCTATGCAAAAAATGTGAAAACCAACTTAATTCAACACTTTTTAGATAAATTTTGTGTGTTTGCTGAAAGTGCAAAGTGTCAAGGATAGCACTAGCAATACTTTGCCTATGTTTTGATGAAGACAAGGTTCTATTAAATCTTGAAGATGGTTCAATAATCAACATGCCTTATGCTCATTTGGTCATATCTAGACTAGGATAAGAATCAGAGTCACTATTCTAAGTAGTCTGGGATGTGTGCCGTAGTAAGTGAGTATAGGTGAGGTGAACCTAGGTGCTAGTCTCTCAAGCCATCTTAATTGTCATATCATATCTATGAGACATATCATCTAGTTAATTGTATGTTCATGCATTAATCATACATGTTATATGTGCATATTATGCTTAATATAATTGCTAGAACATGTATATATCTTGTGCATAACATATGAGAAGTTTACCTTTTGAACCATGTACTTTAATGTGCCAGTTAATCGATTAACATGGTGACTTAATCAATTAACATGGTGACTTAATCGATTAACTTAACTGATTTTCTGTTAAATCAGTGTTTTCTATTACAATTGTTTTCTGTGTTATTTTGTTGCATGGTTAATCGATTAACGGGTAGCCTTAATCGTTTAAAAGGTCTGTTATTTGTTATAATTGATTTATGTTTTAACTGTTTAACTGTTTGCAACAAATCCAACTGCCAAAACTACTTGCTATAAATAGAGGGCATTTTTCATTATGTTTTACTGTTTTGTAAGAGAGTTGTATATGTGAGAAGAGAGTTGTTATGCTGAATTAATTTCTGATTTTTGCATACTGTTTTACATATTCATATGCTCATCCCTATCTTACTCACATGTTCATGCATTATATAGATTAATAGAGAGATTATTTGATTTCTATTTTTTATTAACTCACATGATTCTTGAATGCTTGAGTGATTAGTGAGTGGGTTAGTCTTTAGATCTTTTCTTGTAATATTCCAAGCATTATTGTGCTTATTATACCTTACTGCTTTTTAATTTGTTTTTGTATATTTCTGGATTAACCTCTTAGCGTCGTATCACCACAGAGATTGAGATTCTTCACCAAGGCTAGGAGGTCTTGATTTAAGGACAAGAATCTTGGCTAGGGCTGTTTCGTGAGAAAGGTTTTCTCAGGCGAAGGGTAGAGTCATACCAAGAATTCAGGGGTCCTAGATTTCAAGCAAGAAGCGTCTTATGTGCTTGTAATTGAATTGGTGTGTGTATTCATACTTTTACTCAATATTGTGAAGAAGAAAATCTCCCTAGATCAGAAGGGAATGCCTAGATGTAGTTTGCAGTGGACCACAAATGAACCAGGATAAAAATCCACTTGTGCACTCTTTTTCTCTCTGAATCTTCTTTTCATTTTTTGCTATTTTAAATTGAATCTATAGCTGATACTTTGGATATTTGTTTAAATTGAACCAGGATAAATTGAATCTTGCTGTTTTCACTCTATTATGCAATTCCATGTGGTTCGACATAACCCTATACTATACTACAATTGAATCTTGAAAGAGGTGTAAATTGTAAAATAGTAAAGTGTTATCAATAAATTTATTTGTTTAAAACATATTTTAATATACAAAAGTGGTGAAACTAACTTACTAACTTTTATTTATTGTGATTTACTTTCCGCATTTATTCTATAATACCAACCTTCCTTAAGGAAGAAGTTTGGTTTGTTAATAAAAGGAACTCAAAAGGGAGTAAATAAATAAAGGTCACTTAAATTTATTATTCTTTTGTTCTTTATTTATTTATTTGTTTCTAACAACTAACCACTCATCACTTTTGTACATTATAATACCATTAAACCGGTGTTTGAATTTATTCCACAAAACCGAGTTGGTATTCAAAGGTACTTAATAATTATGTAATAGGGGATTGATTCGATACCATTGTACCGACGTTAGAATTTATTCTAACAAAGCCGAGATGGGGCAAAGAAGAAATAACTTATTTACACGATTATTAAAAGTAAGTTGTAACTGGAATATTCTTGAAACCATTATACTGGCGTTGGAATTTATTTCAACAAAGCCGAGATGGTGAACAAAGAATAAAACCGAGTTCACTTACTTAATCAAATAAAAAGGAAAACACACCAAGGAAGAGGAATTCCGCTTTCAACAAATTGGCGCCGTTGTCGGGGACGATTTGTTGAGAGGGGAAAGCCTCCTCCAAGATAAACCTTTCAACAATGTCACATGCATGCAGCCTAGCCCACAATAGGCTGTCCAAGCTAGCTGGCCAAGATGGGACAAGCTGCTGACCCACTAGTGAGCTAAGTGGCCAGGAAGGAGGGCTAAGCGACCCTCCCATTGCCTATAAAAGGCACACCCATTTCTTCACTTTTGAATCATTGTACATACCATTTTATTCTCATTTTCGGTTCTCTCTCATTTGAGAGTGTTCTTAGGTTGTTTTTAGGCTTTTAGTTCAGAGAAATTGAAAGGGAATGAAGTTGGCAAATGAAGTGCAAAACATGATTTTGTAGCCTCATTTGGAATCAAAAGCATCTCATCCTTGGATAGATGGCTCATTCTCCTACATATTGACTTGGATTATGGTGTATGGTTATTTATTTTCTTCATTTTTATCTTGTTTTGATTTCAATACATTCAAGTTATTACATTTTTATGGTGGGCCATACGCTAGGCTGACCTGGTTCCACGCTCAGCTAACTGCTCGAGCAGCTTGGCTGACCTGGTGCACGCACAACTGCCTACTTGAGCAGTCTGGCTTACCTGGCCTTGTGCTTGGTGCTTGGCTGACTGGTCTAACCTGGCCTAATGCTTGTTGCTTGGCTGGACAACTTTGTGCTTGGGTGGACAGCTTTGTGAGCAAATTTTATCTAGCTTTAATTTCTTCCAACCAAGACCACGTTGCTTAGTCATGCTTAAGTTTTAAGCAAGCACCTTACCATGCTTAGTTTTAAGCACACATGCTTCCTGTACTTTAGCTTGATTTCTTCAAGGTGAAGCAACTTTTCTTTCTTCAAGCCTAAGCATTCTTTTTTGTCCAATTTCCTACAAAACTCAAAGAAAACTTGGACAATAGGTGATCAAAAAATCATATTATGCAAACACATAAAATTTATCTAAAAATTGTTGAATTAAGTTGGTTTTCTCATTTTTGCATAGAATAAGTGCCATTAAAAGTGTATGAAAATTAGGTATTTTTGGCACTTATCAACTCCCCCCCAACTTAAGAGTTTGTTTGTCCCCAAACAAATGTAAAATAACAACTACTTGGCTTTGGAAGAATTAAACTTGGACAAGGTCAAAACTATGCATCATTCTTTAAGGTTCCATAAGATGTGTTTAAGATCATGTGATTTTGACTCATAATGATTCAAACTAAGAACAAACAAATCTTTTCAAAAATTCATTTAGCATTTCACTTATAGAAAATGTTATCAATCAAAGAGATGCATTTTCACACACTGTTCAAGAATGGACCAAATGGGTAAGTGTTTCACTCAAAACTCAACTTGTTTTGGTTTAAAAGAATTTAATTTTGTTTTTCTTCTCAACACTTACTTTGATTGCATTCAAGGATCACTAAGATCTTCCATAGGTTGTAACGAGGCTTGGCTATCAAAGAAAATTGGTTTTTCAAGATATTCAAACATGCATTCTCTTTTTTAACTTTTTCACCTTTCTTCTTTTTCTTCCTTTCCTCATTCTTTTTCTTGACCTTTTTATGTAACTTTAATTGACTTTTCTCAATCTCTTTTTGATGCTTACTTTATTGAGGCAGCAAGTTTCTGATTATTTTATTTAATGGCTGGTCGATTTTTTCTCTCCCTCTCAACTTTGTTGGAATAAATTCCAATGCCAGTATAATGGTTTCAAGAACGTTCATTTAATCAAAAACTTAGCTTTATTGAATTATTAACATTTTTATACCATCTCGGCTTTGTTGGAATAAATTCCAACGCCGTCATAATTGTATGAATTTAGCAATTTAACACAAGTGATAATGAGTGATATTTATTTTCGTTTTCCTTTATTGATTGAACTACTTCCTTATGGAAGGTTGGTGAAAACAGATAAATAAAGCAATAAAGTTAAATTTAACCGTACCACTTCTTTCGAATGGTTGGTATAAAGAATAAAACAATAAATGAATGTCAGTTGCAGAAATATAAATGATAGAAAATAAATGTTAGTTGCGGAAAGTAAATGACAGAAAGTAAAAGTTAGTAGTTAGATCACTCATTATAATTGTGTCCTTTTCTATTCACAAAGATACAATTTATGAATTAAATTTCACTTTGATTCAAGGTTCCTTTCCTCATTCTTTTTCTTTAAATCAAGTTTTAGTATGAAAATTAGGTATTTTTGGCGCCAATTTCTATGATAAAAAATTTGTTGAAAGATTATTTTCGATGCTTGCTTTATTGAGGCAGCAAGTTTCTGATTTATTTATTTAATGACAGGTCGATTCTTTGCTCACTATCTCAGCTTTGTTGGAATGAATTCAAACATCCTTTAATAAAAAACATAGCTTTATTGAGTTATTAATAATTTCATATCATCTCGGCTTTGTTGAAATAAATTTCAATGCTGGTTTAATGGTATGAATTTAGCAAATCAATACAAGTGATAATGAGTGATATTTAATTAGTTAGTGACTTTATTTATTTACTCCATTTTCGGGTTCCTTTTAACCATATCATCAAGGTCGGTCTCATTTTATTAAATTAATCATACCATTTCTTATGAAAGGTTGGTATAAAAAATAATAAAATGACAAAAGAATAAAGTTAGAAGTTAATCGTACCACTTATTTTGAAGGGTTGATATAAAGAATAAATAAAGCAATAAATAGTTAGTTGCAGAATTTAAATGACAGAAAATAAATGTTAGTTGCGGAAATCTAAATGACTGAAAGTAAAAGTTAGTAGTTAATCACTCATTATAACTGTGTATTTTTCCTTTTTACAAATATAAAAATTATGAATTAAATTACACTTTGATTAAAGATTTCTTTCTTTATCAACAAATAAAATTTATAAGTTAACACTTTACTATTTTATATTTGCATATCTTTCAATATTCAATTGTAGTATAGTATAGGGTTATGTCGAACCACAAGAAATTTCCTAATAGAAATATACTGATACTTTGTATCTTTTATAAAAAGTAAGAAAGTAACACATAAAGTTGTTTTGGTAATTTTATGAACTAAGAAACATGAAAAAGTGAAGAAACTAAGTATTTACAAATTCAAGAGAAGAATATAGTTAGAATAATGGAATAATTTCTTGAACAATATCAACATAAGAATTTATGCAAGTTATGTGTTATACTTTGGTTAAACCATACACCATTTTTTAACCTTCCATCTAATGTCCTAACATGGAAAAGATGATTTTCAAACCTTGCATAATACACTAAACAATAGTTAACTGTCACTCGTCGGAGTAGGTTGTCACACCATACTTCAGGCTCCGTTAACATTATTTAGCCTTGAATACAAGTTGCTTAAAATAGATGTTTTGATATGGGAAGTGAACTAGGTGTAGGTTATACTTTTTAGTTTACATGTCAACACTTTAAGAAGAAGCATGTTTTGGATCTTTAAATCAAGTTTTAGGTGATCAAGCTAAAACTGCATTAAGAACTTGATAAAGGATCAAAACTTAACCCAAAAGTAATAACTTGAATGCATTAATTTCAAAAGATGATAAATTAAAGAGAAGAAATTACACCATAATCACTTTTTGGAGCATTAGCAATCCATCCAAATTAGATGCTTTTGGTTCCAAATGAGGTTACAAAATCATGTTTTTGTACCTCATTTTACAACTCCATTCCCTCTGAATTTCTATGAAATAAAAGCCTAAGAACAGCCCATGAACAACCTAATACAGAGTATAATCGAAAATGAGAAGAAAATGGTATGTACAATGATGAAAATGGTGGAGAATGCAGCTTCCTTTTATAGGTAAAGCTGAAAAACGCTCTGCTGCTTGCTTCGGGCTGTTTGACCCTCCCAAAGCTGGTGGGTCAGTAGCTTGCCACCCCTAGTGACCAGCCTATTATGGGCTAGGCTCCATACACAGTGACACCTCCTACTTGCTTGTCATAGCTTAAGTCATGCATGAAGTAATATGTTTGGTCTTTAAGTAAAGAATGGCAAGTTGTTTGGTGACTTGACCTAGTTTCCTTGATGTGAAGGTTTTGTGTGGCTGTTTGGGATCTAAGCTCCTCTTTGTCCACACCTAGCTGCTGGACAAAATTCTTCATGGTGAAGGAACCTACATTTCTTCAAGCCGAAGCAACCTTTTTCCCATGGTTCTTGAATTAATTTTGGTTGGTTACTTGACACTTTTGGAATGATTTCTTCATGGAAAGGTAAGCTTTTAATTTATGCATTTTGCTTGGTACATCTAGCTTGGATTTCTTCAAGGTAAAGTAATGTACCTTTCTTCAAGCCAAATCAATCTTTTTGGCTACAAGCTAAGCACATAGCATGCCATGCTTAGCTTGTTCGTTTTGAGCCATTCTTTTTGTGGGTATGGCTTGTGATTTGGCATGAATTATTGACTATCTTTAAAATAATACTTTTTGATCCATTTTCCTACAAAGTTCAAAGAAAACTTGGACAAGAGGTGATCAAAAATTATATTATTCAAACCTCCAAAATTTATCTAAAAAGTGTTGAATTAAGTTGGTTTTCACATTTTTGCATTGGATAAGTGCCATGAAAAGTGTATAAAACTTAGGTATTTTTTGCACTTATCAACTCCCCCTAACTTAAGACTTTGTTTGTCCCCAAACAAAGGTAAAATAACAACTACTTGGCTTTGGAAGAATTAAACTTGGACTAGATCAAAACTATGCATCATTCTTTAAGGTTCATAAGATGTGTTTATGATTATGTGATTTTGATTCATAATGTTTCAAACTAAGAATAAACACATCTTTTCGAAAATTAATTTAACATTTGACTTACAGAAAATGTTATCAATCAAAGAGATGCATTTTCAGATACGGTTCAAGAATGGAACCAAATGGGTAAGTGTTTCACTCAAAACTCAACTTGTTTGGTTTACAAGAATTTAATTTTGTTTTTCTTCTCAACACTTACTTTGATTGCACAAAATTTCCAAGGATCACTAAGGTATTCCTTAGGTTGTAATGAGGCTTGGCTATCAAAGAAATTTGGTTTTTCAAGATATTCAAAGACACTTTTCAAGTTAAAAGAAAGCAAAAATTGATTTGACTTTCAAACATATACTCTATTTCAACTTTTTCACCTTTCTTCTTTTTCTTCCTTGCCTCATTCTTTCTTGACCTTTTTATGTAACTTTTCTTGATTTTTCTCAATCTCTCTTTACTCTTTTTATTTTTGGAGCTTTTCTTTACTTTTGATTTGTAAAGAGATTGAATTTTTTTCTATTGAACACTTTGTTACATGGCCAACCATTCCCCCCAACTAAATTTTTTTCATCACCCTTCTTTTTGAAAAATGTTCTTTTTTTACTTAGAAAAGTATAAGATATTTCATTTTTGTTTTCTCATATTAGGCTCAAGGGCTGTGTTTTTGAAAAAAAAAATTCTTTTTAAGGATCAAAGGGGTTAGCAAAGGATGTTCCTATTTTGGATGGTCATTTTTGGTCAAGTGGCTCATTCTATTTGAAAGAACTTGCCTTGATCATTTCCCATCAAATTGTGTGCAACCAAAGTAAAGAAAGATTCAAACAAAATCAATTGTGCAAAACCAAAAAGTTTCTCACTAAGCTCATATGATAATTGTGTTTGGCTTACACTCCCTCACATGGTTTGTTTATGTACAACTCTTTGATTTTCAAACAAATTCACAAGTTCATGATAAATAAGTTTCCAAAAAAAATTACATTTTATCAAAGTTATGGCATTATGAATTGTTCACAAAAAATTTCATATTTTCAACTCATGTTGTTAATCTACAAAGTCATTGACCTTGTTAAACTTTTAAGCCAATTTGTGTTATCTACTAAGTTTAGTTTCAACAATTTCACTTTTTAAACAAATTATCAAAAAGAAACTAAAGTAAACATACAACTTTTTTTTTTTAAATAAAGGTGCTAACACACACCCAAGATTTCATTAAAAGAATGCCAAAGCTTTACAAGTTGCGGAACCTGTAATTAGGAAGCAAGTTCCTATTTCTGTAAAAATCCTCATATAAAACATTCGGCAAATAATTCCACCAAGTATCAACCTTGGAACTAACTCCATAAGTGGCAAGCTTATCAGCACAAGCATTCCCTTGTCTGAAAATGTGGGTAACCTTGAAGTTCATCGAGGATAAAGTGCTATTGCACTTGTTCATTAGATTGCTTAGACGCCAAGGAACTGACTTTGAACCATCGAAGATGTCAACCACCAACATACAACTTAAAAATTAAAGCACTAAAAAATATTTAAAGCAAGTAAACACAATAAAAAAAATTAAAAAGCAAACAAACATACACTAAAAAATTTATAAAACACACCAAAATGAATTTCTTTCAAAATATTATACACACTCCCCCAACTTAAGTTCTTGACTTGTCCTCAAGTCATTTTCAAAATATTTTATGGAAGTTTGTTTAATATTTTGAAATAAATGAAATTAAAAACTAACCAACATTTTTTAGGAGAACTCAAAATTTCATTCTCCTTCATTTTACTATCATCTCCAAGATAGTGGTGCCTTTAGAGCCAACTTCTCATTTTTGTCTATTTGTTTTTTGACTTGTTTCTTGTAAATCACTAGAACTTGCAATTTCTTTTTTTCATGAGGTTAGTCTAAAAATATACATAATTTTCAATGTTCAAAATATTATGTTCATGAATAAAATTTGATTGACATAAATTCCATTCAAACAACATGCTTAATTTATGAAAAATGATGTTTATAAAAATTGTTTCAAGCATGTTTCAAGTCCAATTGATAAATGAAAATCCAAAAAGAATTTTATGGAATCCCAAACAACAAGATATCAATTCAAGCAACAACAAATAAATCCATTCAGAAGTTCAAGAATTTATTTTGTTAAATGGTAAATCAAACAACAACTTAGTAAACCAAATAACACATTTTTGGGAGTTCTCAAGTTTGGAAAAATTAATTTTTTTGCACAAATTGAACAAGCATGCTTTTAGGTTTTTAGAAATTTATTTCTCAACTAAAAAATCATCAACTAAAGCATATTTATGGAGATATAGGTTTAAGTATCACAAAATAAAATATGAGCATCAAAAGTTGCATGGTGAATACTTAACCTTTAAGGATTAAAGCAGATGGGCGTTTTTATTTTATATCAACTCATATCTCTATGAAAAAAGGCTCATCTTAGATTAAGGTTTTATTTCTTCCTCACATCTACTGATGTGCTTCTTCTTAGTCATGTCTTAACATATTGAAAAACAGGTACAAAATACTAACAATTTAATAACAAGAACATACCCTACAATAATTACCAACAATGGTCCATTTATTCTAGCATCACAAACTCAACAAGTATTCTGTTAGTGATCCAGCTGATATAAAATGGTCCATTGTTCTTTTAACTAACAAAATAATCCTCAATAATATTGATGACCAAGAATATGAAGAAGATATTGATGAAGATGATCTTTTTTTGGGAAATATCAGTGCATGAGAGCGGACCAACTGTGGATGACGATTTATATACAAGAGATGATCGCGATGAAGGGCATTGGGTAAATCAATATGCTCCTCTAAATAAGGATGACCCTACAAGACAAAAACAATCAAAGAAAAGAAAAAAGTAGATGCAAGTACTCTTTGTATAAGTATAGCTTAATTTTGATTGTTTGTAATTTGTATAATATTATTTAGTTTCTTTGTAATTTGTGTAATTTTTTATTTGTAGTTATGTACTCTGTCAAAATATAATTAACATGATATTCATTGTTTGTATTTTTTATTGTATTGATGTTTAATAAAACAAACTTCTAGCATGTATTAATATGTTTGGTTCGTTCAGAATGTATAAATGTCTGTGTTGTTGAGAATGTGTGTTATGCTAATAAATATATATACAAGTATTAATTTATATAAATCAACTGCGAATTCTATGGGAAGTTCTGCCATGCGTTGTTGTAAAGGATAACTATTCAAGCGCTTTCTACAAAAAGCATTGTTGTATATTATTAATACAACAGGGTTATGCGTGTGATGCGTCATTGTATTAAGGTGATATTTGAGAAAATTTATGAATAATACAACAGCGTTTTTTTGTTACTGCGCTGTTAAACATATGAACGTCAACAGCGTTGTTTATGTAAGAATACATGACAGTGCTTTGTGAACGATGCGTTGTTGTATTAGTGCATTATATAACAACGCTTTTTGTGTGTTGTGTTGTGGTATATGATCAATACAACAACGTTTGTGAAGCATTGTTAATAATGACCATATAGTATTGCGATAAAAAAGAAAGTACCTGAAAACGTTGTTATACATATAAAATAAGCAATGTTGAACAACAACTCTGGCGTAGTGGAAATTAACTTTAGTTTTACTATATTAAATGTTGGGTTGATCATCCTTTTGTGCTTGCTCCACTTGTCGCCCTCATAACTTGTGACACCAGTCGCTAAAATATTGTAAAGCGGATTTGTATAAGGCTTCGGGAAATCCTACATCTTGTTAAGTACATATATGATGAGCTCAGGATTTTTAAGGGTCACCCTAGGTATTGGTCCAAACCTGATAAAACAATTCTTGCCTGTATACCATCACGGATTTCATTAAAAGGCTTATACTAAAACAACAACCACCACTGAACCTTACAAAATTTTAGTCGCAATGCACATCCACGAGCGTAAGTGGGAGCTTTATAAACTAGGCCACTCTTTTTAATGTGCATACAGGAAATCGATTCCTGGTCAGTACCATAGGAGGGTACTATGATACCATTATACTAGATGCAACTTTCTATCTATGCTATTTGAAATTGACAAGAAACATGAGCCAATGTGAGATAGTGACAATCTGAAAATGTAACACTCTATACACTAAAAGCTGACATATACTATACATAGTTAAATTCAATTTGTTAAACACAATATTAGAGTTGAAAACAAGAAATCCGTCACTAACTTTACAGCTCCAACAACAGCCTCAAATCATACATGCTGTGAAATTGAGATATGAGTTAATTTCCTTGTATGGCAAAAGGAATAAAAAATGTTGTTTTCCTTTTCTGTTTATTAGTCTGCACCTAGTAACAAATTTGTTCTCTGCTAAACTATGAGGAATAGATATGATTTTTTTTAAGTGATTATGTGACAAAATATTTTACTCTTCACGTTTTTATACGCGAGTCACTCCCTATATATATATAGGGAGAGAGAGAAACTTGTTAATTTCCTTAATTCAAGTGAGGTATTGGAGTTAGTTACAATTCTTCTTTACAAAGTATATACTTACATAAAACATTGTTACATTTTTATAGTCTAGATAACACATACCATGTTTGTTAACACTTTGTTGGATATATGAGGACACATGAGGCACTATATCATCAGAAATAGCCATAGGTTTTGATTCAGCTTCACTTAGACTCTTGTGAAAATCTTTTAAGTCCCCACCCAAAAGCCTATAAGGGTTACCCTTAAGGCCTTGTTCTCTTAGCAACTTTTCTAGCTTCTTTGGTCTCAACCATAGCCAGTTTAGCATCCTCCATAACCATATAACACTGAGTGTAACTGTGGCCATAGCAACTATGCCTATGTTTGATGCCATTTCTGACTCTATGGAAAGAAAACAATAGAAGGCTTTAAGATTTGAGTGGTAAAATTTTATGCTAAAGTTTTATGTTACATTATATGTGTTGCTTGAAATGTTAACCTGTTGGAATAGTATTAAATGTTGGTGTAGAGTTATGTTCAATGACCCTCTAACTGTAGAACAGTTTCATTTGTTATTAAGTGATATTTAATATATTTAGTACTTTATGTATAGCATACCAGAGAGAAGTGAAAAACAAAAGTAACTTCTTTCTTGTAACAGTAAATGTTTTGGTGTGTTGCTGTTACAAACATTTTCATAGGTTTATGGAGTTTGGAGTTACTGCAACTTATCATTTATTAAAATGGAGTTTAAGGATTCTATTTCTCTACCCAAATACTAAATAGAGATGGACTGGCTTAAGGATTCTATTTCTCTATCCAAATACTAAATAGAGATGAAATGTGAAAATGAGAAACTAAGATAGTTTTTTTTTGGAAAAATGCCATTTGTGGATAGGATTTTAATTTATTTAGTACAGCCTATCCGTTTGTGGGTTAAAGACTGCGTATATCTGTTCTCCATAGAACCCACTAAGTTGGAGCCTCGTACACTTGGCTGCCCTTTTTGTTGCAGATACAAATATACAACAAATGCAATTAAGAAGCACCATGATTCAGAGTACAACAAATGCAATGCCTGTTGGAAATGTAAATTGTGAATATTTTGAGTACGACTTACTAACTCATGGTAGCCAACAATACTTTAATAACCTGTAACTATTTACTAATATGTTGTGACTAATTAACTGATTCAATAATAAATACACAGTTGGTAAAAAAATTGCATGAAAAGTGAAGGTGGACATGTGTAATTTGCATTATTCTTCTTCAACGTCATGAAATAATAAACAAGCCTTGTTTCTTTCTTTTCTACCAGCAAAAAATAGATACTGCTTCACTTGCGCTAATTTTATATTCCCTTTATAGGTTCAAATCCTGGAAACAGTCTCTCCATTTATAGGATAAGGTTGCATATATCTACCATCCTTAAACATACTAGGTGGGAGTCTCGTATACTAGGCTACCCTCTTAAATATAACAAATATCCTTCTTTCAGGAATTTCCTACCACATTTAATCTTCTGCAGTTATCTATAAATTAGTGAAGAATGAGGCACTTTGCTTTGATTTCTTTCTTTAACCACCGTAAAGGGTGATAAGTTCTTTGATGCATTTAGAACTAGATATTTCTCAGCTATAAGAGTTAAACCAAACACATTGAAAAAAGAACAAATTTATAAGACCAAATCTAAACACAGATCAATAGAATCAATTCAGCTATGTGACTGAAATCAAACATATAATAACAATTGAAAGATGTTTTTATTATTACATTATAAGCATGTGGCGCTGTGTTCTTAACATATTAATAAAAGCTTATTATTAACTATATTTTGAGTTTACGAAGAATAAGATGAGCACCATGTTTCGGCTGAAGAGTAACTACCACTGATGGAGCATGAGTATAGGTAGGAGAAAGTTCAAATGAGAACTTCTGTAAGATCAATGCTAAAGCCATCTTTGCTTCTACCATAGCAAAGTTTTGTCCAATGCATATTCTAGGACCCCATCCAAATGGAAAAAATGAAACTTTGCCATCATTTGTTGCCTTCGAAATACCTTCAGAAAATCTCTCAGGATTGAACTCATTTGCATCATCACCCCAAATTTCACGGTCATGGTGAACCAAACCAATTGGTAAGGTAACCTCAACTCCGGCAGGTAATGTTATGTTTCCAATTTTCACACTGTTGGGAACGGTTCGAGCAAGAGAGATTACTGGCGTGTATAACCTTAGAACTTCGTAAAAAATAATGGTGACCTGTAACAGAACGATTTATGCAAATGGTAAGCATCATGGTCAAACAATATTGTATGCATCATCATAATACGATACTTACGATCTTAAGGCGGCTCATCCCATCAAAATCTGGTTTTTGGTTCCCGAAGACTTGGAAAACTTCCTCCCTCGCGCGTGCTTGCCAATCAGGGTACCTACTCAATACAACCATAGTCCAAACAAGCAAAACTGCTGTGGTTTCTTGCCCTGCGAAGTAGAATAGCTTGCATTCCTCGATTACATCATCAATAGTCATTCCAACATCCTTATTGTTTCCATGTTCTTGAATTTCCTTGTGATTTGATTCCAATAATATGCCTAATAAGTCATTTTCCGTGGATTCACCTGCCTTCATTGCTTGCTCTCTCTTGTTAATAATTTCCTTAAGCGAAGACTTTACGTCTTGATTGACTTCCTTCATCCTCCGATGGGTAGGAGTAGGTAGAAACCTACACATAAACATACCCCATCACAATTTTTTGTAAATTGATTCTTGCATAAAGCAAATTTGTTTAGTTCTTAATGATAAATGTTATTTGCTAATCATTACTTGTGGTAAGGTTAGTTCACTTAAATGAAAATCATTTAATAATATTGATATTGCATTAGTTATCAAGCCGATCAAATATGCAGAGTAGTTTTACCTCCATCCAGGGATGTAAGCTTTCATAAAAGCTTTCGTTGTAAGCACAGCTTGCTCCTTTTGAAGTTCAAATATTCGTTTTCCTTCTTCGTAACTACTTCCGAATGCTGTTCTAGAAATAACATCACTAACCAAGTTCTGAAGGAAAGGCCATACATCCAATTCACATGATCCATCAGAAGACAGCATTTCCTCCCATTGGCTAATCAGATCATTGCAGCTTTTGAAGAATATTGGTAACATAATCTGTAGTGTCCAAGGAAAAATAAGGACTTCAAGTTTCTGGTATCAAACTATGCTCATAAACATCCACATCATGATGCTTATAAAGAAAATCTATGTTGCTTGCAAAAGTATTTGATGAAAGGTAAACTAATGCAAACTAAGCATACCATATATTTTTCTTAAGACTTAAGCGAAAACATTTCCGAGAAGAGTAATTCTTCATATGAAAGATAGACACACAAGTGAACTACCTAGAGTCTTTCTGACATCTTTTCGAAACTTATACAAGTAGATTATAATATAAGACTTATATCCTGTAAAGGGCAAGTAACCTTTATTTTTTCGATATTGAATGCAGGGTTAAGTATCCTTCTGTGTTTGTTCCACTTCTCGCCATCATAGGTTACAAGACCTCTAACTAGTAACTTGGCAAGTGGGTCCGCATTAGGCTTTTGGAAGTCATTGATCTTGTTAAATGCATCTCTGATTAGCTCAGGGTCATAGAAGGTCACCCTTGGTATCGGTCCAAGCCAGATAAAAGAATTTTTGCCTGCAAACCACCGCCAAGTTCATTATAAGACTTAAAACAAAGGTTAAAGGAAGTAAAAAACACAGAGCAGCTTTGTATATGTGCTATGAGATTGGCAAGAATCACTAACCAACATGAAAAAGTAACCATAAGAAAAAGTAACATGCTAGTGACTTAAGCATGCATATGCTATTCTTAACTAAAATGGGGTTTTTAAAACAATATTAAGGTATGAAAGCTTTAGATCTTTTATAGGTCAATAAATGTCTTCGATTATACCATGAGATTGAGATATGAATTATTAGAGGGTGAGCTTGGCACAACTATAAGATAAGTGCTTACCAATCATGGTGTCAAAGGTTCAAATCCTGGAAACAGACTCTCAACTTGTAAGGGTGAGGTTACGTATATCTACTCACCCTAAACCCTACTAGGTGGGAGCCTCATGCATTGGGCCGTCCTTATTGAGATATGAATTACTATCCTGTTTTACATTCCAGTTTATTTGTTGGGCAGCTACTAACACTTGTGTTCTGATGAGCAATGAGCAAATTCATTGCAAAGAGTACATAATAGCACCATTTCTTTGCAGCCTTACCACACACATATATAAAGGCTTGTTACATAGATCACAATGAAAAAACTAATGAGCTTCTTATTAGCCACACTAGGGAATCTCAACCACTGGTTCATGCTAGCAGTGATAGAACAATTTCTCACACAGCTTGCAGGTTCAATTCATATCAGAGTTCACAACAAATTCAGCATCACCTTACAAAAATTATAAGGATGAAAGTAATGTGTAAAAAAGGGAAAATTTGAAGCTATTGGCTCTGCCACCACACAACCATATAGGAGTCTAATACAGGGAATTATCTGCTATACAATCTTCTGAAATCAGGCATATAGAGGAATTTGTACAACTTAACAACAGGTCAAAATATATATTATTTTGTACTTTACAATTAAGTCTTCATCCCATAAAATAAGATCGGCTATATAGATCGAATGAGGTCATTATATTCTATTCCTAGTAATATTATATGTAGTTCTCTTCATTTTAGATACGAATTCGTGGTAACCTTAAAAAATATATGGTGGAGGTAGTTTATATGTTTTTTGGATTTTGGTAAATACACTTTAATATTTTTGGAAACTATTTATGTTTTTTATGAAAAATTAAATACATTAAAGTAAATATATTTAAGATAAATCTATAACCACGTTTAAATAATGATCGGACGGGATTACCTCCGCTGCGAGGATACATGTGAGAAACCAAAAATAATAATAAAATTCCCCGTATTTCTAACTAATTTTTTTTTCATTTTATATCAACTCGTATCTCTATTAAAAAATGATCATCTTAGATTAAAGTTTTATTTCTTCCTCACATCTACTGATCTGCTTCTTCTTAGTCATCTCTAAGCACATTGAAAAACTAGTTACAAAATACTAACAATTTAATAACAAGAACATATCCTACAATAATTACCAACATTATATACATGCATACCATGTTTGTTGACACTTTGATGAAGATAAGATGACACACGTGGGATTATGTCATCAGAGATAGGCATAGGTTTGGATTCAGCTTCTTTTCTACTCTTGAAAAGATCATTTAAATCACCAGACAAAGGCCTATATGGATTACCTTTAAGGCCTTGTTCTCTTAGCAATTTTTCTAACTTCTTTGGTATAAACCAATAAGAATTTATAATCCTCCATAACCATATAACAAAACCAACTATAAGTGTGACAAAAAGTGTAGTTGATACAGATGCTGCTACCATTTTTGCCTTTGTGATTGGTTGCTATGAGAAAGAAAACAATGCAAGCAAAGTGAAATGGTTCAAAGTTCAAACCATTAATGTTTAAGATTGGATGGGTGGTAGAATATGAGTTCCTGCTTTTCCCTTATATAGTATGGCCTTTTGTTTTAATGTAAATTAAAGAATAAAATTTCTATTTTGTTTTTGTTTTTTTAAATAAAGATTATTTTTCCCAAAATCATGTCTACTAACATATGTGGTTTACTTTGACACATTAAAAAAAATTAAGTCGTAAGAAATAATGTTGGAATGATAGGAGAGTTTTTTTATTATGTGTCAAAATTTTATTGGATGAGACATGATTAGAGACATATTATTACTTTCATTCATGTTTTTTGTAGTACTTCTAGAAGAACAAGAATCCATTATCCCAAAAAGTTCATGTCCCCCTATCTCTAGTAAATGACATTACATCAAATAATATAAAAATATTTAATGTTATTTTTAGGAAATTTCTTTTTATTTAAGTATCACTTTTTAATTGGGTGTGACAAAAAATAGGGACATGCTTTAAGACTGGTAGTATATGTTTTTTCTACAATTAAAACTTCTATCTCATTTACTTAGGCTAACTTAATATTACCAGTAAAATTTTGATAAATATGTATCTAATAAAAATTAAGTTAAAGTTAACAATATTACATATAATTGTAATTGACTGATTTGAAATAAAGAGATAGAATTATTTTGGCATTCCTTTTATAGTGATACACAGTTTTTTGGAAATTATTAAATGAATTTTATATCATTTAATTAAAATAATCTTATTTAATCAAAATTGACAATTAAATTAAAAAGTTGGTTCAAGGGGTATACGTTTGATTTCCCTTAAGCAATGTTTCAGGTGTGAGTCTTGTGGACAAAACAAATACTCATTGTGAGAGTTAACTAGCCCTCATATACCTGTGGATGTTCTCGGCTCGGACAAGATTGTCTCTAGTATGAGGATACATGTAGAAAACAAAAAAAAAATAAAAAAATAATGTAATAAGTGGTGGAAATGAAAATTAATAAATATTCAAAAATAAATTATAAATACGTATTAGTTTATGAGATATAAAATGTCTAAATATATGTAATTTGATTTCCTTATTTTGTTATAACAAAACCAACTATAAGTGTGACAAAAAGTGTAGTTGATAGACATGCTGCTAACATTTTTGCCTTTGTGATTGTTTGCTATGAGATAGAAAACAATGCAAGCAAAGTGAAATGGTTCAAAGTTCAAACCATTGATGTTTAAGATTGGATGGGTGGTAAAATATGAGTTCCTGCTTTTTCCTTATATAGTATGACTTTTTGTTTTAATGTAAATTAAAGAATAAAATTTCTATTTTCTTTTTGTTTTTTTAGATAAAGATTATTTTCAGAATCATGTCTACTGGTTTACTTTGACACATTAAAAAAATTAAGTCGTAAGAAATAAAGTTGAAGTGATATGAGAGTTTTTTATTATGTGTCAAAATTCTATTTGGATGAGATATGATTAAAGACATATTATTACTTTTATTCTTGTTTTTATAGTACTTCGAGAAGACCAAAAGTATGTTATCCCAAAGAGCTCATGTCCCCCTATTTCTCGTAAATGATATTACATCAAATAATATAAAAATATTTATTATTATTTTTAGGAAATTTCTTTTTATTTAAGTGTCACTTTTTAATTGAGTGTGACAGGAAATAGGGAGATGCTTTGGGACTGGTGATATATGTTTCTTTTACAATTAAGACTTCTATCTCATTTCCTTATGATGACTCAATATTATCAATAAAATTTTGGCAAATATGTATTTAATGAAAATTAAGTTAACTTTAAAAGTTAACAATATTCCATATGATTGTACTTGATTGATTTGAAATAAAGAGATAGAATTATTTTGGCATTCTCTTTCTTTCTATAGTGATACACAGTTTTTTAGAAATTATTAATTGATTTTTTTTACCATTTAATTAAAATATTCTTATTTAATCTACATTGGTAATTCAATTAAAAAGTTGGTTCAAGTGGTAGATTTCCCTTAAGTAAGGTTTCGGATTCAAGTCTTGTGGATGGAAAAATATATGCAGGGAGAGTTAGACTCACATACCTATGGATGTTCTCAGCTCGAACATGATTGCTTCCAGTACGAGGATATTTGTAGGAAACAAAAAAATTAAAAAAATAATAAAATAAGTGGTGAAAATGAAAATTAATAAAAGTGGATATCATTCAAAAATAAATTATAAATACCTATTAGTTTATGAGATATAAAAATGTCTAAATATATGTAATTTGGTTTCCTTATTTGGTGATGTGATATTTTTGCATTTCAATGTTAGCCATTGTTGGATCATTGATTACATCATAGTACTATTGGGTTGATGAGTCAACATATACATTCCTGGTTGAGTCACTTTAATACAAAAACTCAGAAAAATTTAATATTAAATTATGATTGCAAATTTAAAATATTATAATAACATAAATATAGTTTTAAATAATCAACAAGTATTAGATAGAGGTGGAATGTGAAAATGTGAGACTAAGAGGGTTTTTTTTGCAAGAATGTAATGAGTGGATATGATTTTAGTTTATTTAGTATAGTATCTTTGCTTGTAAGATAAAATTGTATAAATTTACCTCTCCAGACTTCATTAAATAGAAACCTTGTACACTATGCCAACTTTTTTATTATAGATACAAGTATACAACAAATGTGGGTAATGAGTAGCTTGGTGCTTGGTTGGACAACTTTGTGCTTGGGTGGACAGCTTTGTGAGCAGCTTGTATTTGGCTTTAATTTCTTCCAACCAAGACCAGGTTACTTAGTCATGCTTAAGTTTTAAGCAGACACCTTACCATGCTTAGATTTAAGCACACATGTTTCTTGTACTATGGCTTGATTTCTTCAAGGTGAAGCAAGTTTTCTTTCTTCAAGCCTAAGCATTCTTGTTGGTCCAATTTCCTACAAAACTCAAAGAAAACTTGGACAAGAGATGATCAAAAACCATATTATGCAAACACACAAAACTTATCTAAAAATTGTTGAATTAAGTTGATTTTCACATTTTGCATAGGATAAGTGCCATTAAAAGTGTATGAAAATTAGGTATTTTTGGTACTTATCAACTCCCCCCAACTTAAGACTTTGTTTGTCCCTAAACAAAGATAACATAACAACTACTTGGCTTTGGAAGAATTAAACTTGGACAAGGTCAAAACTATGCATCATTCTTTAAGGTTCCATAATATATGTTTATGATTATGTGATTTTGACTCATAATGATTCAAACTATGAATACACAAATCTTTTCAAAAATTCATTTAGCATTTCACTTATAGAAAATGTTATCAATCAAAGAGATGCATTCTCACACACAGTTCAAGAATGGAACCAAATGGGTAAGTGTTTCACTCAAAACTGAACTTGTTTTGGTTTGCAAGAATTTAATTTTGTTTTTCTTCTCAACACTTACTTTGATTGCACAAATTTTTTCAAGGATCACTAAGGTCTTCCTTAGGTTGTAAAGAGGCTTGACTATCAAAGAAAATTGGTTTTTCTAGATATTCAAAAATACTTCATAAGTTAAAAGAGAGCAAAAACTTATTTGTCTTTTAAAATGCATTCTCTTTTTTAACTTTTTCACCTTTCTTCTATTTCTTCCTTTCCTCATTCTTTTTCTTGACCTTTTTATGTAACTTTTCTTGATTTTTCTCAATCTTTTTTAATAAATAAATGTTAGTTGCGGAAATGTAAATGATAGAAAATAAATGTTAGTTGCGGAAAGTAAATGGCATAAAGTAAAAATTAGTAGTTAAATCACTCATTATAACTGTGTCCTTTTTCTTTTTGCAAAGATACAATTTATGAATTAAATTGCATTTTGATTCAAGGTTCATTTCCTCATTCTTTTTCTTTAAATCAAGTTTTAGTATGAAAATTAGGTATTTTTCGGTGCCAATTTCTATGATAAAAAAGATGATTTTCAAACCTTGCGTAATACACTAAATAATAGTTAACTGCCACTCGTCGGAGTAGGTTGTCACACCCTACTTCTTGCTTTGTTAACATGCTTTAGCCATGAATACAAGTTGCTTAAAATAGATGCTTTGATATGACAAGTGAACTAAGGTGTAGGTTATACTTTTTATTTCACCTGTCAACACTTCAAGAAGAAGTATGTTTTGGATCTTTAAATCAAGTTTTAGGTGATCAAGCTAAAACCGCATTAAGAACTTCTTAAAGAATCAATAAAACCAAAATAATAACTTGTATAAATGAATAAGAAGATAAAAGTACAAGAACTTACACCATAGTCCAACTTTTTGGAGCATTAGCCATCCATTCAAAGATTAGATGTTTTTGGTTCCAAATTAGGTTACAAAATCATGTTTTTGCACCTCATTTTCCAACTCCACTCCCTCTGAATTTCAATGAAATAAAAGTCTAAGAACAACCCAAGAACATCCTAATAAAGAGAGAGAACCGAAAATGAGAAGAAAAATGGTATGCACAATGATTCAAAAGTGAAGAAATGGGTGTGCCTTTTATAGGCAATGGGAGGGATGCTTAGCCCCTCTTCTTGGCCGCTTAGCTCACTGGTGGGTCAACAGCTTGTCCCATCTTGGCCAGCTAGCTTGGATAACCTGTTGTGGGCTAGGCTGCATGCATGGTGACACCTCCTACTTGCTTGTGTCATGTATGAGGTCATAAACTTGGCTCAGAAGCTAGGTTTTGCTGGTTGTTTGGCTTGTGACATCATTCATGACATAACCATTCTTCTAGGCCAAGCAACCATTTTTCTGGTGGGCCAGGTGCTAGGTTGACCTGGTTCCACACTCAATTGCCTGCTTGAGCGGCTTTTTAGCACGCTCAACTACCTGCTTGAGCACCCTGGCTGACCTGGCCTGATGCTTAGTGCTTGGTTGAACTGGCCTAATGCTTGGTGCTTGGCTTCCTTGGTCTGGTGCTTGGTGCTTGGCTGACCTAGCCTAGTGCTTGATGCTTAGCTGACTGGTCTGACCTGACCTGGTGCTTGGTGCTTGGCTGACCTGGCATAGTGCTTGGTGTTTGGCTGGACAACTTTGTGCTTGTCTGGACAACTTTGTGAGCAACTTTTATTTGGCTATAATTTCTTCCAACTTTTAAGAAAACACCTTACAATGTTTAGTTTTAAGCACATATGTGTCATGTACTTTGGATTGATTTCTTCAAGGTGAAACATGCTTTCTTTCTTCAAGCATAAGTATTCTTTTTTGTCCAATTTCCTACGAAACTCAAAGCAAACTTGGACAAGTGGTGATAAAAAATCATATTATTCAAACACACAAAATTGACTTAAAAAGTGTTGATTTAAGTTGGTTTTCACATTTTTGTGTAGGATAAGTGCCATGAAAAGTGTATGAAAATTAGGTATTTTTGGCACTTATCAACTCCCCCAACTTAAGACATTGTTTGTCCCAAAACAAAGGTAAAATAACAACTATTTGGCTTTGGAAAAATTAATGTTGGACAAGATCAAAACTATGCATCATTCTTTAAAGTTCCATGAGATGTGTTTATGATTATGTGATTTTGACTCATAATGCTTCAAACTAAGAATGAACACATCTTTTCAAAAATTCATTTAGCACTTTACTTATAAAACATGTTATCAATCAAATAGATGCATTTTTACACACAGTTCAAGAATAGAATCAAATGGGTAAGTGTTTCACTCAAAACTCAACTTATTTGGTTTGCAAGAATTTAATTTTGTTTTTCTTCTCAACACTTACTTTGATTGCACAAATTTTTTCAAGGATCACTAAGGTCTTCTTTAGGTTGTAATGAGGCCTCACTATCAAAGCAAATTGTTTTTTCAAGATATTCAAAAATACTTTCAAATTTAAAAGAGAGTAAAAATTGATTTGTCTTTTTAAATACATACTCTTTATCAACTTTTTAACCTTTCTTCTTTTTCTTCCTTTCCTCATTCTTTTTCTTGACCTTTTTGTGTATCTTTTCTTAATTTTTTACAATCTCTTTTTACTCTGTTCTGTTTTTGCAGTATTTCTTTACTCTCCTTTTTTTTATTTGTAAAGAGATTGAGACTTTTTTTTTTCTTTTGAACACTTTTTTACATGGCCAACCATCCCCCTAACTTAAGTTTTTCCATTAACCTTATTTTTTTTTAAAATGCTCTCTTTTTACTTAGAAAAGTATAGGAGATTTCAATTTTGTTTTTCCATATATTGGGCTCAAGGGTTGTGTTTGAAAAAAAATAATTTTTACTTTTTAAGGCTCAAAGGGGTTAACAAAGGATGTTCCTATTTTTGGTTGGTCATTTTTGGCCAAGTTGCTTATTCTATTGGAAGAACATGCCTTGATCATTTCCTATCAAATTTTGTGCAACCAAGTAAAGAAAGATTCAAACAAAATCAATTTTGCAAAACCGAAAGGTTTCTCACTAAGCTCACATAATAATTGTGTTTGGCTTACACCCCCTCACACGGGTTGGTTTATATACAACTCTTTGATTTTCAAACAAAATCACAAGTTCATGATAAATGATTTTCCAAAAGTTTGCATTTTATCAAAGTTATGACATTATGAATTAATCACAAAAAATTTCAGATTTTCAACCAATGTTGGTCATCAAAGCCTGTTAATTAACAAAGTTATTGATCTTGTTAAATATTTAAACCAATTTGTGTTATCTACTAAGTTTAGTTTCAACAATTTCACTTTTTAAACAAATTATCATAAAGAAAGAAAAAGTAAACACAAAACTTAAAAATTAAACACATTAATTTTTTTTAAAGCATCTAAACACACTAAAAAGGAAACAAACACACACTAAAAACTTTAAAAACACACCAAAATGAATTTATTTCCAAATGTTATATACACTCCCCCCAACTTAAGTTCTTGACTTGTCCTCAAGTCATTTTGAAAATATTTTAAGGAAGTTTGTGCAAAATTTTGAAAGAAATGAAATTAAAAACTAACCAAGCTTGTTACGAGATCTCAAAATTTCGTTCTCCTTGATTTTACAATCCTCTCCAAGATAGTGGTGCCTTTAGAGCCAACTCTTTTTTGTCTGTTTGTTTTTGGACTTGTTTTCCTGTAAATCATTAAAACTTGCAATTTTCTTTTTCCTTGAGGTTAATCTAAAAATTTACACAACTTTTTCAATCTAAAACATTATGTTCATCAATAAAATTTGATTGACAAGAATTCCAATCAAACAACATGCTTTTTCATGAAAATGATGTTTAGAAAATTTGTTTCAAGCATGTTTCAAGTCAAATTGATAAATGGAAATCCAAGAAGAATTTTATGGAATCCCAAACAGCAAGATATCAATTCAAACAAAAATAAATAAATCTATTCAAAAGTTCATGAATTTATTTTGTTAAGTGGTAAACCAAATAAAAATTATTAAACCAAATAACACACTTTTTAGGAGTTCTCTAAAATTTGGAAAAAACAATTTCTGGCATAATTTTAACAAGCATGCTCTTGGTTTTAAAAATTGATTTCACAACTCTAAAATCATCAACTAAAGCATGTTTATGGAGATGTTGGTTAAAGTATCACAAAATAAACTATGAGCATAAAAAATGCATGGTGAATACCTAACCTTTAAGGATTAAAGTAGCCTCCCTTTTTGGAATTTTGAAGATCCGACTTCTTCATTTTAAAAAGATTTCAGCCACTAATCATTGTTGATTTCAATCCCCTTTATGTTGTTCTTTTGAAAAAGTTGATGATGGGTACCTCTTCATCACCTAAAAAATATATAAGAAGAATAAAGGTTTCTTAACTAGTGGGTTTTCACTCCACTAGTTCAACTTTTGCTTTCTTTTTGGATTTTTAATTTTATAAATGTACACAACAGAAATATAAATTAAAGAATGTACAAAAAGAAAAATAAATTTATACCAAATTGAAAGAAAATTGTATTTACAATTACTATTGACAAAATATATAAGTATGAATTTCTAATATCTAGCAATTCCCCAGCAACGACGCCTTGTTGAAAGAGTTTTATAGAGGTTTTTCCCTCTCAACAAATTGTCCCCGACAACTGCGCCAATTTGTTGAAAGAGTTTTCTCTACTGGTTGCTTATTTTATTGTTGCAGTAAGTTTCTGATTGTTTTACTTATTGACAGGTCGATTCTTTGCTCGTCATCTCGGCTTTGTTAGAATAAATTCCAACGTCTTTTTAATGGTTTCAAGAATGTTCCTTTAATAAAAAACTTAGCTTTATTGAATTATTAACAATTTCATACTATCTCGGCTTTGTTGGAATAAATTCTAGCGCCGGTGTAATGGTATGAATTTACCAAATTAATACAAGTGATATTTGTTTTTCGTTTTCCTTTATTAACCAAACTACTTCCTTATGGAAGGTTGGTAAAGAACAAATAAATAAAGAAATAAAATTATAATTTAACCGTACCACTTCTTTCGAAGCATTGCTATAAGGAATAAAGAATAAATCAATAAATAAATGTTAGTTGCGGAAATGACGGGTCAATTATTTGTTGAAAGATTATTTTCGATGCTTGCTTTATTGAGGCAGCAAGTTTCTGATTTATTTAATGACAGGTCGATTCTTTGCTCTCCATCTCGGCTTTGTTGGAATGAATTCCAACGCCGGTATAATGGTTTCAAGAATGTTCCATTAATAAAAAAACTTAGCTTTATTGAATTATTAACAATTTCATATCATCTCGGCTTTGTTGAAATAAATTCCAACCCCTGTTGAATGGTATGAATTTAGCAAATCGATACAAATGATAATGAGTCATATTTAATTAGTTAGTGACTTTATTTATTTACTCTCTTTTCAGGTTTCTTTTAACCATACCATAAAGGTCGACCTCATTTTATTAAATTAACCATACCATTTCTTATGAAAGGTTGGTATCAAAGAATAATAAAATGACAAAAAAATAAAGTTAGAAGTGAACCGTACCAATTCTTTCAAAGAGTTGGTATAAAAAATAAATAAAGCAATAAATAGTTAGTTGCAGAATTTAAATGACATAAAATAAATGTTAGTTGCGGAAATGTAAATGACTGAAAGTAAAAGTTAGTAGTTAATCACTCATTACAAGAATTTAATTTTGTTTTTCTTCTCAACACTTACTTTGATTGCACAAAATTTTCAAGGATTACTAAGGTGTTCCTTTGGTTGTAATGAGGCTTGGCTATCAAAGAAATTTGGATTTTCAAGATATTCAAAGACACTTCTCAAGTTAAAAGAGAGCAAAAATGGATTTGACTTTCAAACATATACTCTATTTCAACCTTTTCACCTTTCTTCTTTTTCTTCATTTCCTCACTCTTTCTTGACCTTTTTATGTAACTTTTCTTGATTTTTCTCAATCTCTCTTTACTGTTTTTTTTGGAGCAATTCTTTACTTTTGATTTTTTAAGAGATTGAGAAAAGTATAGGATATTTCATTTTTGTTTTTCCATATTAGGCTCAAGGGTTGTGTTTGAAAAAATAATTTTTATTTTAAAGGCTCAAAGGGGTTAGCAAAGGATGTTCCTATTTTTTTATGGTCATTTTTTGTCAAGTGGCTCATTCTATTTGGAAGAACTTGCCTTGATCATTTCCTATCAAATTGTGAGCAACCAAGTAAAGAAAGATTCGAACAAAATTAATTATGCAAAACCAAAAAGTTTCTCACTAAGCTCATATGATAATTGTGTTTGCCTTACACTCCCTCACATGGTTTGTTTATGTACAACTCTTTGATTTTCAAACAAATTCACACGTTCATGATAAATGAGTTTCCAAAAAAATTGCATTTTATCAAAGTTATGACATTATGAATTGTTCACCAAAAATTTCAGATTTTCAAATCATGTTGTTAATCTACAAAGTCATTGACCTTGTTAAAATTTTAAGGCATGTTGTGTTATCTACTAAGTTTAGTTTCAAAAATTTCACTTTTTAAACAAATTATCAAAAAGAAACTAAAGTAAACACACAACTTAAAAAATTAAACACACTAAAAAAATACTTAAAGCAAGTAATCACACTAAAAGAAATTAAAAAGCAAACAAACATACACTAAATTTTTTAAAAAATACACCAAAATGAATATCTTTCAAAATGTTATACACATTCCCCCCAACTTAAGTTCTTGACTTGTCCTCAAGACATTTTAAAAATATTTTAAGGAAGTTTGTGTAACATTGTGAAAGAAATGAAATTAAAAACTAACCAACATTTTTAGGAGAACTCAAAATTTCATTCTCCTTGATTTTACTATCATGTCCAAGATAGTGGTGCCTTTAGAGCCAACTCCTCATTTTTGTCTGTTTGTTTTTAGAATTGTTTCCTGTAAATAATTAGAATTTGCAATTTCTTTTTCTATGAGGTTAGTCTAACAATTTACATGAATTTTCATTATTCAAAACATTATGTTCTTGAATAAAATTTGATTGACATAAATTCCATTCAAACAACATGCTTAATTTATGAAAATAATGTTTAGAAAAATTGTTTCAAGCATGTTTCAAGTCCAATTGATAAATGGAAATCCAAATTTTTTTTATGAAATCCCAAACAGCAAGATATCGATTCAAACAACAGCAAATAAATCCATTCATAAGTTCATGAAAATTATTTTGTTAAATGGTAAACCAAAAAACAACTTAATAAACCAAATAACACATTTTTAGGAATTCTCAAGTTTAGAAAAATTAAATTTTTTGCACAAATTGAACAAGCATGCTTTTAGTTTTTTAGAAATTTATTTCTCAACTTAAAAATCATCAACTAATGCATGTTTATGGAGATATAGGTTTAAGTATCACAAAATAAAATATGAGCATCAAAAGTTGCATGGTGAATACTTAACCTTTAAGGATTAAAGCAGATGGTGAATACTTAACCTTTAAGTCCGAGATATTAATGGTGGCAATTATGCATCTCTTCATTTGTTGAAATATTAATGGTTGAGTGGTACGTTATGCGCCTCTTCGTTTGTTGAAATATTAATGGTTGCTCATCTATAAATATTGTGGTTCACTCAATGTTATATTTCATCAGTAAGATTATGTGTTTCTATAAGAGTGTGTTCATGAAATTAGGAGGAAGAAAACACAGAGTAGTAAAAAAAAGAGCAATACTGCAAAGAGTAAAAAAGAGGAAAAACCCCAAATTTTTATAGAGGAGTCGAGAAAAAATATTGTGTTTCTATTTCAGAATCATGTCAATGAGGTCTTTAACAACTTTAAAGTTTTCAAAATGACCCAGATTTCATAACGAAGGTGCCTGTCATAGAAGATTTGCGTGAGATGAAGATTTAGTTCATTGATCTCTTTCATTTGCAATTGAAAGGAAATAAAAGGAAAAGGGGATCAATGAATTATTTTTCTTCATTTGCAATTGTGGACAATATTAATTTGTAAAGTATTGAGTTTAGTTCATTGAGCTCTTCCAATTTTAAAAACGATTCCAGATTTCATAAGGAAAGTGGTTGTTATACAAGATTTGTGTGAGATGAAGATTTAGTTTATTGATCTCTTTCAATTGAACCGAAATAAAAGGAAAAAGATCGATGAATTAGTTTTCTTCATCATCTGCAGCAATTCCTTAAGTTCATTAATTTCCTTCGTGGAAAAAGGACCCGGATTTTCAAAGGAAATCAATGAACTATTATACAAGATTTGTGTAGAAGAAAAAATGACTGAGATCAATGCATTATTTAATTCATTCAGCTCTTTCATTTTTCAAAACGGTCCCATATTTCAGAAGGCAAGTGGTTGTTATACAAGATTTGCATGAGATGAAGTTTTGTATAGAGGAGTTGAGGAAAAAATTATTTCCTTCATTGAAATCATTTTCATTGTATTTTTCATCTGCCAAATCATTCAGTTCATTATAATGTATTTTGCCTCTCTGAATGAATAATAAAACAATTATTTTGTATGCTATTTTCTATTTTTTGTTAATTATGTGGATGCTTAATTTCTTTAATACTTTTGTTGTTCATTATTAATAAATTAAACACAATAAACAAATTAACAGATACAAAAACAAATTAACAAAATGTAATGTTAAATATATTTCCAGTTTCGTATTAGTAAACACAATTATATAGTAATCTACTTCATGGCAAATTCATCTTAAATAACTTTAATTCATGTTGTATAAATATTTCTCAGTTATGTAAAATGTTAATTTAACAGCACATAATTGTGATCACGCTGTTTAATAGGAAAATAAGTTGAGTTTAATAGCGCATAATTAATTTAGCGCTATTGAAGATGTGTTAATGAAAATAAATAGTAAACACCTGGATATACAACAATAGCACAAACCTTAATATGCACTGTTGGAGATGTCAATACAACAACACTACTTTAACATGCACTGTTGAAGATGTGTTAATGAAAATAAAATGTAAATACAACAGCGCTACTGTTAGTATGCGCTGTTGAAGATGTATATTCAACAGTGCTATTGTTAATATGCGTTGTTAAATTGGTAGTATAGTTTAAATATCTAAAACATGAATCGTTCTCTCTACACTCTCAAACTTAATTGATAAGAAATCCTCATACTCTCAGAAAACCCTCATACTCTCAACAACCCCTCATACTCTCAACAAACCCTCATAAACCTCAAAAAACTTCATCAATGGCTTCTCAAAGTGGCGATCATGGTTCTCACAGTGGTGACGATGCTACACCGACTCTACAAGACAAGCAAATCGTTTCTCAAAAACGACCTCCACATGGAATGACTTCCATGAAGAATGTCATTCGGTCAAGAAGCAAGGATGTGAAGATAGAAGAAGTTCAATGGAACTCTAAAGGCCAACCATTAAACTCGAAGGGTGGCAACGCATTGGTAAGCTACATTCGTGTTGTTGCTAGGCAGAATCTGAAGCTAACATTCAAGAAATGGAGTGTTGTAGGGAATACCATGAATGAACTTATTTGGAATGAAATAAGAGTAAGTTTATTTTTCAGTTTTTATATTTTTCATGCATTTTACGTATATGTGTTATGTTTTAAACAATCAAAGAAAATGAACAAGTAGATGCAAGTACTATTTGTATAATTATAGCTTAATTTTGATTGTTTGTAATTTGTATAATATTGTTTAATTTCTTTGTAATTTGTGTAATTCTTTTATTTGTAGTTATGTACTCTGTCAAAATATAATTGGCATGATATTCATTGTTTGTATTTTGTATTGTATTGATGTTTAATAAAACAAACTTGTGGCATGTATTAATATGTTTGTTTTGTTCAAAATGTATAAATGTCTGTGCTGTTGAGAATGTATGTTCTGCTAATAAATATATATATATATATATATATATATATATATATATATAAAAGCAAATATGTCCAATTTACTGCGAATTCTAGGGGAAGTTCTGCCATGCATTGTTGTAAAGGATAACTATTAAAGCGCTTTCTATAAAAAGCATTGTTGTACATTATTAATACAGCAGGGCTATGTGTGTGATGCGTTGTTGTATTAAGGTGATGTTTGAGAAAATTTATGAATAATACAACAACGTTTTTTTGTTACTATGTTGTTAAATATATGAACGTCAATAGCGCAACAATAAGCGTTGTTAATAAGACCTATAAAATGCGCTATTTAGGTAAGATTACATGACAGCGCTTTGTGGACGATGCGCTATTGTTTTAGTGCACTATATGACAACGCTTTTTGTGTGTTGTGTTGCGGTATATGATCAATATGACAGCGTTTGTGAAGCGTTGCTAATGATGATCATATACTACTACAGTAAAAAAGAAAGCACCCGAAAGCGTTGTTATACATATAAAATAAGCAATGTTGAACGACAACTCTGGCTTAGTGGAAATTAACCTTTAGTTTTACTATATTAAATGTTGGGTTGATCATCCTTTTGTGCTTGCTCCACTTGTCGCCCTCATAGCTTGCGACACCAGTCGCTAGAATCTTGTAAAGCGGATTTGTATAAGGCTTCGGAAAATCCTACATCTTGTTAAGTACATATCTGATGAGCTCATGATCTTTTAAGAGTCACCCTACGTATTTTTCCAAACCCGATAAAAGAATTCTTGCATGTATACCATCACGGATTTCATTAAAAGGCTTATACTAAAACAACAACCATCACTGAACCTTACAAAATTTTAGTCGAAATGCACATCCACGAGTGTAAGTGGGAGCTTTATAAACTAGGCCACTCTTTTTAATGTGCATACAGGAAATCGATTCCTCGTCAGTACCATACGAAGGAACTATGATACCATTATACTAGATGCTACTTTCTATCTATGCTATTTGAAATTGACAAGAAACATGAGCCAATGTGAGATAGTGACAATCTGAAAATGTAACACTCTATGCACTTAAAGCTATTATATACTATACATAATTAAATTCAATTTTTTAAACACAATGTTAGAGTTGAAAACAAGAAATCTTTCACTAACTTTACAGCTCCAACAACAACCTCAAATCATACATGCTGTGAGATTGAGATATTAGTTAATTTCCTTGTATGGCAAAAGGAATCAAAATGTTGTTTTTCTTTTCTGTTTATTTGCCTGGCAGCTATAACAAATTTTTTCTCTGCTAAACTATGAGGAATACATATGAATTTTTTAAGTGATTATATGACAAAATATTTTACTCATCAAGTTCTTATACGCGAGTCAATCCCTATATATATACAAGGAGAGAGAAACTTGTTAATTTCCTTAATTCAAGTGAGGTATTGGAGTTAGCTACAATTCTTCTTTACAAAGTATATACTTACATAAAACATTGTTACATATTTTATAGTCTAGATAACACATACCATGTTTGTTAACACTTTGTTGGATATATGAGGACACATGAGGCACTATATCATCAGAAATAGCCATAGGTTTTGATTCAGCTTCACTTAGACTCTTGTGAAAATCTTTTAAGTCCCCACCCAAAAGCCTATAAGGGTTACCCTTAAGGCCTTGTTCTCTTAGCAACTTTTCTAGCTTCTTTGGTCTCAACCATAGCCAGTTTAGCATCCTCCATAACCATATAACACTGAGTGTAACTGTGGCAATAGCAACTATGCCTATGTTTGATGCCATTTCTGACTCTATGGAAAGAAAACAATAGAAGGCTTTAAGATTTGAGTGGTAAAATTTTATGCTAAAGTTTTATGTTACATTACATGTGTTGCTTGAAATGTTAACCTGTTGGATTAGTATTAAATGTTGGTGTAGAGTTATGTTCAATGACCCTCTAACTGTAGAACACTTTCATATTTGTTATTAAGTGATATTTAAGATATTTAGTACTTTTGTATAGCTTACCAGAGAGAAGTGAAAAACCAAGAACATCCTAATAAAGAGAGAGAACCGAAAATGAGAAGAAAAATGATATGTACAATGATTCAAAAGTGAAGAAATGGGTGTGCCTTTTATAGGCAATGGGAGGGCTGCTTAGCCCCCCTTCCTGGCCGCGTAGCTCACTAGTGGGTCATTAACTTGTCCCATATTGGCCAGCTAGCTTGGACAACCTATTGTCAACTAGGCTGCACACATGGTGACTCCTCCTACTTGCTTGTGTCATGCATGAGGTCATAAACCTGGCTCAGAAGCTAGGCTTTGATGGTTGCTTGGCTTGGGACATCATTCATGAATAACCATTCTTCTAGGCCAAGCAACCATTTTTCTAGTGGGCCAGGCGCTAGGCTGACCTGGTTCCACACTCAGCTACCAGCTTGAGCTGCTTGGCTGACCTGATGCACACTCAGCTGCCTGCTTGAGCAGCCTAGCAAACCTGGCCTGGTGCTTGGTGCTTGGCTGACTTGACCTAGTGCTTGGTGTTTGGCTGACCTGGTCTGATGCTTGGTGTTTGGCTGGACAACATTGTGCTTGGCTGGACAGCTTTGTGACTAGCTTTTATTTGACTTTAATTTCTTCCAACCAAGACCAAGTTGCTTAGTCATGCTTAAGTTTAAGCATGCACCTTACAATGCTTAGTTTTAAGCACACATGTGTCATGCACTTTGGATTGATTTCTTCAAGGTGAAGCATGCTTTCTTTCTTCAAGCCTAAGCATTCTTTTTGGTCCAATTTCCTACGAAACTCAAAGAAACTTGGACAAGTGGTGATCAAAAATTATATTATTCAAACACACAAAATTTACTTAGAAAGTGTTGATTTAAGTTGGTTTTCACATTTTTGTGTAGGATAAGTTCCATGAAAAGTGTATGAAAATTAGGTATTTTTGGCACTTATCAACTCCCCCCAACTTAAGACTTTGTTTGTCCCCAAAAAAGGTAAAATAACAACTACTTGGCTTTGGAAAAATGAATGTTGGACAAGATCAAAACTATGCATCATTCTTTAAAGTTCCATGAGATGTGTTTATGATTATGTGATTTTGACTCATAATCTTCAAACTAAGAATGAACACATATTTTCAAAAATTCATTTAGGACTTTACTTATAAAAAATGTTATCAATCATAGAGACGCATTTTCAAACACGACTCAAGAATAAAATCAAATAGGTAAGTGTTTCACTCAAATCTCAACTTATTTGGTTTGCAAGAATTTAATTTTGTTTTTCTTCTCAACAGTTACTTTGATTGCACAAAATTTTCAAGGATCACTAAGGTCTTCCTTAGGTTGTAATGAGGCCTGACTATCAATGAAATTTGGTTTTTCAGGATATTCAAAAATACTTTCAAAGTTAAAAGAGAGCAAAAATTGATTTGTCTTTTTTAATACATACTTTTTTTCAACTTTTTAACCTTTCTTCCTTTTCTTCCTTTCCTCATTCTTTTTCTTGACCTTTTTGTGTAACTTTTCTTGATTTTTCACAATCTCTTTTTACTCTGTTTTGTTTTAGGAGCATTTCTTTACTCCCTTTTTTTATTTGTAAAGAGATTGAGAATTTTTTTTCTTTTGGACACTTTGTTACATGGCCAACCATTCCCCCTAACTTATTTTTTCCCATCAACCTTATTTTTGAAAAATGCTCTCTTTTTACTTAGAAAAGTATAAGACATTTCATTTTTATTTTTTCCATATACTGGCTCAAGGGTTGTGTTTGAAAAAAAATAATTTTTCTTTTTACGGCTCAAATGGATTAACAAAGGATTGGTCAAGTGACTCATTCTATTTGAAGAACATGTCTTGATCATTTCCTATCAAATTATGTGCAACCAAGTAAAGAAAGATTCAAACAAAATCAATTGTGCAAAACCAAAAGGTTTCTCACTAAGCTCACATAATAATTGTGTTTGGCTTACACCCCCTCACATGGTTGGTTTATGTACAACGTTTTGATTTTCAAACAAAATCACAAGTTCATGATAAATGATTTTTTAAAAGTTTACGTTTTATCAAAGTTACGACATTATGAATTAACACAAAAAAATTCAGATTTTCAACTCATGTTGCTCATCAAAGCTTGTTAATTAACAAAGTTATTGATCTTATTAAATATTTAAGTCAAGCTATGTTATCTACTAAGTTTAGTTTCAACAATCTCACTTTTTAAACAAATTATCATAAAGAAACAAAAGTAAACATATCACTTAAAATTTAAACACAGTAAAAAAAGTTTAAAGCAAGTAAACACACTAAAAAGCAAACAAACACACACTAAAAACTTTAAAAACACACCAAAATGAATTTCTTTTAAAATGTTATACACACTCCCAAAACTTAAGTTCTTGACTTGTCCTCAAGTCATTTTGAAAATATTTTAAAGAAGATTGTGTAAAATTTTGATAGAACTGAAATTAAAAACTAACCAAACTTGTTTGGAGAACTCAGAATTATGTTCTCCCTTAGTTTACAATCCTCTCCAAGATGGTGGTGCCTTTAGAGCCAACTCTTTTTTGTCTATTTGTTTTTGGACTTGTTTTCCTGTAAATCATTAGAACTTGCAATTTTCTTTTTCCTTAAGGTTAGTCTAAAAATTTACACAAATTTTCAATGTCTAAAACATTATGTTCATGAATAAAATTTGATTGACAAGAATTCCAATCAAACAACATGTTTTTCATGAAAATGATGTTTAGACAAATTGTTTCAAGCATGTTTTAAGTCCAATTGATAAATGGAAATCCAAGAAGAATTTTATGGAATCCCAAATAACAAGATATCAATTTAAATAGCAACAAATAAATCCATTCAAAAGTTCATGAATTTATTTTGTTAAATGGTAAACCAAATAGCAATTAGTAAACCAAATAACAAACTTTTTAGGAGTTCTGAAGTTTGGAAAAAATAATTTATGGCACAATTTTGACAAGCATGCTCTTGATTTTAAAAATTGATTTCACATCTCTAAAATCATCAACTAAAGCATGTTTATGGAGATGTTGGTTAAAGTATCATTAAATAAACTATGAGCATAAAAAATGCATGATGAATACTTAATCTTTAAGGATTAAGATAGCCTCCCTTTTTGGAATTTTGAAGATCCGACTTCTTCATTTTTTTTAAATTCCAGCCACTTATCATTGTTGATTTCAATCCCCTTTATGTTGTTCTTTTGAAAACATTGATGAGGGGTACCTCCTCATCACCTATAAAATATTTAAGAACAATAAAAGTTTCTTAACTAGTGGGTTTTCACTCTACTAGTTCAACTTTTGCTTTCTTTTTGGATTTTTAATTTTATAAATGTACACAACGGAAAAATGAATAAAAGAATGTACAAAAAGAAAATAAATTTATACAAAATTGAAAGAAATTGTATTTACAATTACTAATGACAAAATATATAAGAATGAGTTTCTATTATCTAGCAATTCTCTGGCAACAATGCCAATTTGTTGAAACAGTTTTATAGAGATTTCCCATCTCAACAAATTGTCCTCGGCAACCGTGATAATTTGTTGAAAGAGTTTTTTCTACTGCTTGCTTGTTTTATTGTTGTAGTAAGTTTCTGATTGTTTTATTTATTGACAGGTCGTTTCTTTGCTCGCAATCTCGACTTTGTTAGAATAAATGTCAATGTCAGTTTAATGGTTTCAAGAATGTTTCTTTAATCAAAAACTTAGCTTTATTGAATTATTAACAATTTCATATCATCTCACATTTGTTGACATAAATTCCAACGCATGTGTAATGGTATGAATTTAACAAATTAATACAACTGATAATGAATGATATTTATTTTCCGTTTTCCTTTATTAACAAAACTACTTCCTTATGGAAGGTGGGTAAAGAACAAATAAATCAAGCAATAAAGTTATAATTTAACCGTACCACTTCTTTCGAAGGGTTGCTATAAGGAATAAAGAATGAAGCAATAAATAAACGTTAGTTGCAGAAATGACAGGTCGATTATTTGTTTAAAGGTTATTTTCGATGCTTGCTTTATTGAGGCTGCAAGTTTCTGATTTATTTATTTAATGACAGGTCGATTCTTTGATCACCATCTCGGCTTTGTTGGAATGAATTCCAATGCCGGTATAATGGTTTCAATAATGTTCCTTTAATAAAAAAACTTAGCTTTATTGAATTATTAACAATTTCATATCATCTCGGCTATGTTGAAATAAATTCTAACGCCGGTTTAATGGTATGAATTTAGCAAATCAATAAAAGTGATAATGAGTGATATATAATTAGTTAGTGACTTTATTTATTTACTCCCTTTTCAGATTCCTTTTAACCATACCATAAAGGTCGGTCTCATTTTATTAAATTAACCATGCCATTTCTTATGAAAGGTTGGTATCAAAGAATAATAAAATGACAAAAGAATAAAGTTAGAAGTTAATCGTACCACTTCTTTCGAAGGGTTGGTATAAAGAATAAATAAAGCAATAAATAGTTAGTTGCAGAATTTAAATGACATAAAATAAATGTTAGTTGCGGAAATGTAAATGACTGAAATTAAAAGTTAGTAGTTAACCACTCATTATAACTGTGTATTTTTCCTTTTCCCAAAAATACAACTTAAGAATTAAATTGCACTTTGATTAAAGGTTTCTTTCTTTGTTAACAAATAAAATTTATAAGTTAACACTTTACTATTTTACATTTGCATCTCTTTCAAGATTCAATTGTAGTATAGTATAAGGTTATGTCGAACCACGAGAAATTTCCTAATAGAAATGTACTCATATTTTGTATCTTTTATCAAAAGTAAGAAAGTAAGACATAAAGTTGTTTTGGTAATTTTATGAACTAAGAAACATGAAAAAGTAAAGAAACTAAGTATTTACAAATTCAAGAGAAGAATATAGTTAGAGTGACGGAATAATTTCTTAAACAATATCAACATAAAAATTTATGCAAGTTATGTTTTATACTTAGGTTAAACCATACACCATTTCTTAACCTTCCATCTAATGTCCTAGCATGGACAAGATGATTTTCAAACCTTGCATAATACACTAAACAATAGTTAACTGCCACTCGTCGGAGTAGGTTGTCACACCCTACTTCAGGCTCTGTTAACATTTGTTAGCATTGAATACAAGTTGCTAAAAATAGATGCATTGATATGGCAAGTGAACTATGTGTAAGTTATATTTTTTAGTTCACTTGTCAACACTTTAAGAAGAAGCATGTTTTGGTTCTTTAAATCAAGTTTTAGGTGATCAAGCTAAAACCGCATTAAGAACTTCTTAAAGAACCAATATAACCAAAATAATAACTTGTATAAATGAAGAAGAAGATAGAAGTACAAGAACTTACACCATAGTCCAACTTTTTGGAGCATTAGCCATCCATCCAAATTATATGCTTTTGGTTTCAAATGAGGTTAAAAAATCATGTTTTCCCACCTCATTTTCCAACTTCATTCCCTCTGAATTTCTATGAAATAAAAGCCTAAGAACAGCCCAAGAAAAACCTAATAAAGAGTATAATCAAAAATGAGAAGAAAATGGTATGTACAATGATGAAAATGGTGGAGAATGGAGCCTCCTTTTATAGGCAAAGCTGAAAAACGCTCACCTGCTTGCTTGGGGCTGTTTGGCCCTCCCAAAGCTGGTGGGTCAGTAGCTTGCCACCCCTAGTGACCAGCCTATTGTGGGCTAGGCTCCATGCACAGTGACACCTCCTACTTGCTTGTCATAGCTTAGGTCATGCATGAAGTAATATGTTTGGTCTTTAAGTAAAGAATGGCAAGTTGTTTGGTGACTTGACCTAGCTTCCTTCATGTGAAGGTTTTGTGTGGCTGGTTGGGATCTAAGCTCATCTTTGTCCAAGCCTAGCTGCTAGACAAAAAATTTCATGGTGAAGGAACCTATATTTCTTCAAGCCGAAGCAACCTTTTTCCCATGGTTCTTAAATTAATTTTGGTTGGTTATTTGGCACTTTTGGAATGATTTCTTCATGGAAAGCTAAGCTTTTAATTTATGCATTTTGCTTGGCACATCTAGCTTGGATTTCTTCAAGGTAAGGTAATGTACCTTTCTTCAAGCCAAATCAATCCTTTTGGCTACAAGCTAAGCACATAGCATGCCATGCTTAGCTTGCTCGTTTTGAGCCATTCTTTTTGTGGCTTTGGCTTGTGACTTGGCATGAATTTTGGCTATCTTTAAATTAATACTTTTTGATCCATTTTCCTACAAAATTCAAAGAAAACATGGACAAGACGTGATCAAAAATTATATTATTCAAACCTACAAAATTTATCTAAAAAGTGTTGAATTAAGTTGGTTTTCTCATTTTTTGCATAGGATATGTGCCATGAAAAGTGTATGAAAATTAGGTATTTTTGGCACTTATAAAATCCCTTCAACTTAAGACTTTGTTTGTCCCTGAACAAAGGTAAAATAACAACTACTTGGCTTTGGAAGAATTAAACTTGGACAAGATCAAAACTATGAATCATTCTTTAAGGTTCCATAAGATGTGTTTATGATATGTGATTTTGACTCAAAATGCTTCAAACTAAGAATAAACACATCTTTTCGAAAATTCATTTAGCATTTCACTTATAGAAAATGTTATCAATCAAAGAGATGCATTTTCAGACACGGTTCAAGAATGGAACCAAATGGGTAACTGTTTCACTCAAAATTAAACTTGTTTCGTAGACAAGAATTTAATTTTGGTTTCTTCCCAACACTTACTTTGATTGCACAAAATTTTGAAGGATCACTAAGGTGTTCCTTAGGTTGTAATGAAGCTTGGTTATCAAAGAAATTTGGTTTTTCAAGATATTCAAAGACACTTTTCAAGTTAAAAGAGAGCAAAAATTGATTTGACTTTCGAACATATACTCTATATCAACTTTTTCACATTTCTTCTTTTTCTTCCTCTCCTCATTCTTTCATGACCTTTTAATGTAACTTTTCTTGATTTTTCTCAATCTCTCTTTACTCTTTTTGTTTTTGGAGCATTTCTTTACTTTTTATTTGTAAAGAGATTGAGAATTTTTTCTATTGAACACTTTGTTACATGGCTAACCATTCCCCCCAATTCATTTTTTTCATCATCTTTCTTTTTGAAAAATGCTCTCTTTTTACTTAGAAAAGTATAGGAGATTTCACTTTTTGTTTTTCCATATTAGGCTCAAGGGTTGTGTTTGAAAAAAAAAAATCTTTTTAAGGCTCAAAGGGGTTAGCAAAGGGTGTTCCTAGTTTTGGATCGTCATTTTTGGTCAACTGACTCATTCTATTTGAAAGAACTTCCCTTGATCATTTCCTATCAAATTGTGTGCAACCAAGTAAAGAAAGATTCAAACAAAACCAATTGTGCAAAACCAAAAAGTGTATCACTTAGCTCATATGATAATTATGTTTGGCTTGCACTCCCTCACATGGTTGGTTTATGTACAACTCTTTGATTTTCAAACAAATTCACAAGTTCATGATCAAAGTTATGACATTGTGAATTGTTCACAAAAAAATTCAGATTTTCAACTCAAGTCGTTAATCTACAAAGTCATTGCCTTGTTAAAATTTTAAGCCAAGTTGTGTTATCTACTAAGTTTAGTTTCAACAATTTCACTTTTTAAACAAATTATCAAAAAGAAACTAACGTAAACACACAACTTAAAAATTAAACACACTAAAAAAATATTTAAAGCAAGTAAACACACTAAAAGAAATTAAAAAGCAAACAAACATACACTAAAAAAATTTAAAAAACACACCAAAATGAATTTCTTTTAAAATGTAATACACACTCCCCCCAACATAAGTTCTTGACTTGTCCTCAAGTCATTTTGAAAATATTTTAAGGAAGTTTGTGTAACATTTTGAAAGAAATGAAATTAAAAACTAACCAACATTTTTAGGAAAACTCAAAATTTCATTCTCCTTGATTTTACTATCCTCTCCAAGATAGTGGTGCCTTTAGAGTCAACTCCTCATTTTTGTTTGTATGTTTTTGGACTTGTTTCCTGTAAATCATTAGAACTTGCAATTTCTTTTTCCAAGAGGTTAGTCTAACAAGTTACCTGAATTTTCAATGTTGAAAACATTATGTTCATGAATAAAATTTGATTGACATAAATTCCTGTTAGATGCCTCTCATTACTATGCCTTAAAAGAATTTTATGACAATTTTATGGCTCTCTTTAAGGGCATTTTATGTCACTTTTATGGCTTTGTTTCCAAGCATCCAATGCTTGGAATCCAAGATACCAAGACTTTGCTTGCCTATAAAAGGACACATATAGAGAGCTTCAAAATCATCTTCACAACACACAACATCTCTTTCATTTACACATATATTGTGAGTGCATTCTTGGTGAGAATTCTTGTTCCATTTGAGAGAGTATTTGTGAGAAAAATATTGTCATTTGTCCTCATCATTATAAGAGGATTTCTTGTACTCTTCCTTTTTACATAGTGGAATTTTGCTCTTGATCGCCCGTGGTTTTTTTCCTCTCACACTGAGGGGTTTTTCCACGTTAAATCTTGTGTGTTATTTTCTTTATCCTTTACTTGCTTCTCTTTTGTTCTCAATTGATTCAATCCTGTGCTTCCGCATTGTGCTCTAACCTTAACAATTCCATTCAAACAACATGCTTAATTCATGAAAAGGATGTTTAGAAAAATTGTTTCAAGCATGTTTCAAGTCGAATTGATAAATGGAAATCCAAAAAGAATTTTATGGAATCCCAAATAGCAAGATATCAATTCAAACATCAACAAATAAATCCATTTAGAAGTTCATGAATTTATTTTGTTAAATGGTAAACCAAACAACAACTTAGTAAACCAAATCACACATTTTTAGGAGTTCTCAAGTTTGGAAAAATTAATTTTTGCACAAATTGAACAAGCATGCTTTTAGTTTTTTAGAAATTTATTTCTCAACTTAAAAATCATCAACTAAAGCATGTTTATGGAAATATAGGTTTAAGTATCACAAAATAAAATATGAGCATCAAAAGTTGGATGGTGAATACTTAACCTTTAAGGATTAAAGCAGTTGGGCGTTTTTATATTATATCAACTCATATCTCTATGAAAAATGGCTCATCTTAGATTAAGGTTTTATTTCTTCCTCACATCTAGTGATCTGGTTCTTCTTAGTCGTGTCTTAACATACTGAAAAACTAGTTACAAAATGCTAACAATTTAATAACAAGAAGATATCCTACAATAATTACCAACATTATATACATGCATACCATGTTTGTTGACACTTTGATGAAGATAAGATGACACACGTGGGATTATGTCATCAGAGATAGGCATAGGTTTAGATTCAGCTTCTTTTCTACTCTTGAAAAGATCATTTAAATCACCAGACAAAGGCCTATATGGATTACCTTTAAGGCCTTGTTCTCTGAGCAATTTTTCTAACTTCTTTGGTATAAACCAATAAGAATTTATAATCCTCCATAACCATATAACAAAACCAACTATAAGTGTGACAAAAAGTGTAGTTGATACACATGCTGCTACCATTTTTGCCTTTGTGATTGGTTGCTATGAGAAAGAAAACAATGCAAGCAAAGTGAAATGGTTCAAAGTTCAAACCATTAATGTTTAAGATTGGATGGGTGGTAGAATATGAGTTCCTCCTTTTCCCTTACATAGTATGGCCTTTTGTTTTAATGTAAATTAAAGAATAAAATTTTTATTTTGTTTTTGTTTTTTTAAATAAAGATTATTTTTCCGAGAATCATGTCTCCAACCATATCTAGTTTACTTTGACACATTAAAAAAGTTAAGTCATAAGCAATAATGTTGAATCGATATGAGAGTTTTATATTATGTGTCAAAATTCCATTTGGATGAGACATGATTAAAGACATATTATTACTTTCATTCTTGTTTTTTGTAGGACTTCGAGCAGAACAAGAGTTTCTTATCCCAAAGAGTTCATGTCTCTCTATCTCTCGCAAATGACATTACATCAAAAATATAAAAATATAAAAATATTTATTGTTATTTTTAGGAAATTTTTTTATTTAAGTGTCACTTTTTAATTGGGTGTGATAGAAAATAGGGACATACTTTGGGACTGGTGATATATGTTTCTTCTACAATTAAGACTTCCATCTCATTTCCTTACGCTAACTCAATATTACCAGTAAAATTTTGACAAATATGTATCTAATGAAAATTAAGTTAACTTTGAAAGATAACAATATTACATATGATTGTACTTGATTGATTTGAAATAAAGAGATAGAATTATTTTGGCATTCTCTTTCTTTTTATAGTGATACACAGTTTTTTAGAAATTATTAAATGATTTTTTTACCATTTAATTAAAATATTCTTATTTAATCTACATTGGTAATTAAATTAAAAAGTTGGTTCAAGTGGTACGTACATGTTTGACTCCCCTTAAGTAAAGTCTCAGGTTCGAGTCTTATGGATGAAAAAATACATGTTGGGAGAGTTAGCCCCGCATATCTATGGGTGTTCATGGCTCAGATAGGATTGCCTCCATTACGAGTATACATGTAGGAAACCAAAAAAAATATTAAAAAATAATGAAACGGTAAAATAAATCGACTCATGAGTATCCGTAGAAATACATGCAACACATACCCACAATAATAGTTTATAGGTGAGAATGAGTTTGAAGATACCCGCCTCGTGGATACCCACAAATATATAATTTAGTTTTTAATTAAACTTATATATATTATAGTTTTTTTATTATTATTTTAAGATTATATATCATATTTTATTATCATCTAATAATAAATTACACATATTTAACTATGATCATAAAATTATCATATAAATATCATATTATTCATGTAATAATTATTTTTACATATTGATTATTATGAAGTATATAAATATCATATTGCTTACAAGCCAAACCTATGTTGCTTGCGGCGTATTTGTCTCGGGATAAATAAACATATGCTATGTCATACCAAATATTTTTCTTAAGACTTAAAGAAAATATGCATCTTTGGGAAGAGTAATCCATCCTATAAAAGACACACACAATTGAAGTCCTTATAGTTTTTAGAACATGTTTTAAAAAGGTACAACTGGATCATATAAGATCTATATCTTGTAAAGGGAACACTATGCTAGGTATCGTAATAAACATCGGTCATTCAACAATGTAATTTTGAACCACGATATTGAAAATGAGGCGGAAGAACATCAACAGCGTATAATAAAAAAGGTGCTATTAAATTTTGTAACTTCAACATCACATTCTTGACAAAATGCTATTGAATATCAGTAATGTTAGTGCTGACTTAAATGATTCATGTTTAACAGTGCATTTAATAGAAAGCGATGTTGATGTTAATACATGCAACAATGTATAATTAAGGAAGCATTGTTGAAGATGACATAGTAACTGCGCTTGCTTAATTATGCGTTGTTGATATTTTATGACTTTTCAAACGTCTGAGATATTAATGGTGGCAATTATGCGTCTCTTCATTTGTTGAAATATTAATGGTTGAATTATTATGCGTTTCTTGGTTGTTGAAATATTAATGGTTGAGTGATACATTATGCATCTCTTCGTTTCTTGAAATATTAATGGTTGATCATCTATAGTTATTGTGGTTCACTCAATGTTCTATTTCATCAGTAAGATTATATGTTTCTAAAAGAGTATGTTCATGAAGTTAGGAGGAAGAAAACACAAAGTAGTAAAAAAAAAAAGCAATACTTTAGAGAGTGAAAAAGAGAAAAGGGACCCAAATTCATATAGAAGAGTCGAGGAAAAAATTGTGTTTCTGTTTCAGAATCATGTCAAAGAGGTCTTTAACAACTTTTGATTTTGCAAAAGGAGCCAGATTTCATAAGGAAGGTGACTGTCATACAAGATTTGCGTGAGATGAAGATTTAGTTCATTGATCTCTTTCATTTGCAATTGAAAGGAAATAAAAGGAAAAGGGGATAAATGAATTATTTTTCTTCATCTGCAATTGATTTCATTTGCAATTGTGGACAAGATTAATTTGTAAAGTATTGAGTTTAGTTCATTAAGCTCTTTCAATTTTTGAAACGGTCCCAGATTTCATAAGCAAAGTGGCTGTTATACAAGATTTGTATGAGATGAAGATTTAGTTCATTGATCTCTTTCAATTGAACCGAAATAAAAGGAAAAGGATCAACGAATTATTTTTCTTCATCATCTGCAACAATTCATTAAGTTCATTGATTTCCTTCATAGCAAAAGGACCCTGATTTTAAAAGAAAATCAATGAACTATTATAAAAGATTTGTGTAGAAGAAAAAAGGACTCAGATTAATGAATTTTTCAAAACAGTCCCAGATTTCATAAGACAAGTGACTGTTATACAAGATTTGCGTGAGATAAAGTTTTGTATAGAGGGGTCGAGGAAAAAATTATTTCCTTCAGTGACATCATTTTCATTGTATTCTTCATCTGCCAAATTATTTAGTTCAATATATTCGCATGTACCAAACCATGTAGTTCATTATAATGTATTTTGCCTCTTTGAATGAATAATAAAACAATTATTTTGGATGTTAATTTCTATTTATTGTTAATTATTTGGATGACTATTTTCTTTAATACGTTTGCTGTTCATTATTAATAAATTAAACACAATAAACAAATTAACAATAATTAATAGATACAAAACTAAATTAACAAAATGTAATGTTTAATATTTTTCCAGTTTCGTATTAGTAAACACAATTATATAGTAATCTACTTCATGGAAACTTCATCTTAAATAACTTTAATTCATTTTGTATAAATATTTGCAGTTATATAAAATGTTAATTTAACAGCGCATAACTGCGATTACGCTGTTTAATATGAAAATAAGTTCAGTTTAACAATGCATAATTAATATAGCATTGTTGAAGATGTGTTCGTGAAAATAAATAGTAAATAGCTGGATACATAAAATAACAACGCAAACCTTAATATGCGTTGTTGAAGATGTCAATACAACAACGCTACTTTAAAATGAGATGTTGAAGATGTGTTAATGAAAATAAGTAGTAAACGGCTGGATACACAACAACAGCACAAACCTTAATACGCATTGTTGAAGATGTCAATACAACAACGCTACTTAAATATGTGATGTTGAAGATGTTTTAATGAAAATAAGTAGTAAACAGCTGGATACACAACAACGGCGCAATCCTTAACATGCATTGTTGAAGAAGTAAATTCAACAGCGCTACTGTTAGTATGTGCTGTTGAAGATGTCTATTCCACAGTGTTACTGTTAATATGTGTTGTTAAATTGGTAATACAGTTTAAATATCTAAAATATGAATCGTTTCATGTATGCTCTCAAACTTAATCGAAAAGAAATCATCATACTCTCAACAAACCCTCATACTCTCAACAAACCCTCATAAACCTCAAAAAACTTCCTCAATGGCTTCTCAAATTGACGATCATGGTTCTCACAGTGGTGACGAAGCTACACCGACTCCATAAGACAAGCAAATCGTTTCTAAAAAACGGCCTCCTCGTGGAATAACTTCCATGAAGAATGTCATACGGTCAAGAAGCAAGGATGTGAAGATAGAAGTTTAATGGAACTCTAAAGGTCAACCATTAAACTCGAACGGTGTCAACGCATTGGTAATCTACATTGGTGTTGTTGTTAGACAGAATTTGAAGCTAACATTCAAGAAATGGAGTGTTGTAAGGAATACCATGAAGGAGCTTATTTGGAATGAAATAACAGTAAGTTTATTTTTCATTTTTTGTGTTTTCATGCAATGTACATATATGTGTTACATTTTCATGCAATGTACGTATATATGTTACGTTTTCATACAATGTACGTATATGCATGTGTTTTTATGCAATATATAATGTATATGTGTTTTTATTTCAGTCAACTTTTGATGTTAGTGAACAGCATAAGGATTATATCCTTAAATCAGCTGGCAAGGCTCTCCGAAAATTCCGAACTGATGCTGGAAAATTACTCAGAGATGTCGATGGCACTGTCAACCTAAAACCTCCAACTAAATATGAAAATATTGTTGATCAAGAGGATTGGAAGACTTTTGTCACCCTACGCACACAAGACGAGTTTTTCTTGGTAAAATCGTACTATTTGCAATGTATTGACTTTTGTATATATGTTTTTGTATGTGATTGTTGATATTAATGTTCTTTATTGTTTCAGAAATTAAGTAATGAAAACTGGAAGAGGGCATCCAAGTCTTTATATCCATACCGAGCTTCTCGAGCGAGGTATAGAGGAATCGAGGAAAAAATTGTAAGTACTGTTAATTTGTAAGTACATTATTGGTTATGTTTTGTATGCATATATATCTAAGTACATCATTATTGGTTATGTTTTGTATGCATATATATCTAAGTACATCATTATTGGTTATGTTTTGTATGCATATATATCTAAGTACATCATTATTGGTTATGTTTTGTATGCATATATATCTAATTACATCATTATTGATTATGTTTTGTATGCATATATATCTAATTACATCATTATTGGTTATGTTTTGTTAGCTGGATAATAAAAGCGACACATATGACTCCACATGGAGTAGATCTCGATGTTCTATGGGTGGGTGCCCATAAGAACAAGGACGGTGTCATCGACAATGAGGAAGTTCAAGAAGCGACAAGACATGTTGTAAGTGCTCATTTTTTAATTATACTTAATTTCCATACTTTATTTATCAAAATGTGATTAATTAACATTATGTTTTTTCTTGATTTTCCAGGTTGCCATAAAAGAAAAGGAGGCAAACCCGAATAGTCGCATAATACTTGACAAGGCACTAAGACTGCCTATCTACCCTGGCCATATCCGAGGTGCAGGATTTGGGGTTAGCCAATGGACATTTGTACCCCATCCAAAGCATGCAACCAAAGCCCAAATGAGCCAGGTCCAAAATCAACTAGATGGCCTCATGCAACGGTTCAACAAATTAAAGCAATCAATGAAGGTGAAGGAAGCCGAGTGGCAACGACTAGCTAGTAATGTTGGCACTGTTCCTTCAACCGTCAATGAGAGTTGCACACCTGCACCTTAAAACATTCTCATTCTGATTCCCATTCTTAAGGTAATTTACTTAACTTATTTTAATTTAGTCATTAACTAATTATATGTTTTAACTTACATACAGGGAATCAGTTCTTGCAAACGTTTCCTCGATACCCCAACTAGTCGAGTAATGGGTGTTGGGAAAGTGCACAAGTCGGCTAATGCTATGCTGCATAATGCATGTGTCCCATGCCATCATGTGAAGGTCTCGATTGACATTGCAATCGATGATAATGTGTTACTGCCAATTCCTCTCAAAGAGGATATCTTCACTGATGGAGGGGCTATCGGCACTTTTGTGGCTTGGCCAGTAGATCTTGTTCAAGTAATTCCTCCTAAGGTATGATTTTTCACCTTATGCTCACTCATATTATATATATGATTGTTTATAATTTGTATAATATTGTTTAATGTATTTGTAATTTTTGTAATTTTTTTATTTGTAATTATGTACTCTGTCAAAATATAATTGGCATGATATTCATTGTTTGTATTTTATATTATATTGATGTTTAATAAAACAAACTTCTAGCATGTATTAATGTTTGTTTTGTTCAGAATGTATAAATGTATGTGTTGTTGAGAATGTATGTTCTGCTAATAAATTTATATACAGGTACTAATTTATATAAATCAACTGTGAATTATAGGGGAAGTTGTGGCATGCGCTGTTGTAAAGGATAACTACAACAGCGCTTTCTATAAAAAGCATTGTTGTACATTATTAATACAATAGGGCTATGCGTGTGATGCGTTGTTGTATTAAGGTGATGTTTGAGAAAATTTATAAATAATACAACAGCGTTTTTTTGTTATTGCAATGTTAAACATATGAACGTCAACAACATAACAATAAGTGTTGTTAATAAGACATATAAAATGCGTTGTTTATGTAAGAATATATGACAACGCTTTGTGGACGATGCATTGTTGTATTGGTGCACTATATGACAATGTTTTTTGTGTGGTGTGCTTGCGTTGTTGTATTGGTGCACTATATGACAGTGTTTTTTGTGTGTTGTGTTATGGTATATGATCAATACAACAGCATTTGTGAAACGCTGTTAATGATGACCATATACAATTGTGGTAAAAAAGAAAACGTCCGAAAGTGTTGTTATACATCTTAAATAAGTGTTGTTGAACGACAACTCTGACGTAGTAAAAATTAACCTTTAGTTTTACTATATTAAATGCTAGGTTGATCATCCTTCTGTGCTTGCTCCACTTGTCGCCCTCATAGCTTGCGACACCAGTCGCTAGAATCTTGTAAAGCGGATTTGTATAAGGCTTCGGGAAATCATACATCTTGTTAAGTAAATCTGTGATGAGCTTAGGATCTTTAAGGGTCACCCTAGGTATTGGTCCAAACCAAATAAAAGGATTCTTGCTTGCATACCATCACAGATTTCCTTAAAAGGCTTATACTAAAACAACAACCACCACCGAACCTTACAAAATTTTAGTCGCAATGTACATCCAGGAGCCTAAGTGGGAGCTTTATAAATTAGGCCATTCTTTTTAATGCGCATACATGGAATCGAAAATGTAACACTCCACACACTAAAAGCTGACATATACTATACATAGTTAAATTCAATTTGTTAAACACAATATTAGAGTTGAAAACAAGAAATCCGTCACTAACTTTACAGCTCCAACAACAGCCTCAAATCATACATGCTGTGAAATTGAGATATGAGTTAATTTCCTTGTATGGCAAAAGGAATAAAAAATGTTGTTTTCCTTTTCTATTTATTAGTCTTGCACCTAGTAACAAATTTGTTCTCTACTAAACTATGAGGAATAGCTATGATTTTTTTGAAGTGATTATGTGACAAAATATTTTACTCGTCACGTTTTTATACGCGAGTCACTCCCTATATACAGGGAGAGAGAAACTTGTTAATTTCCTTAATTCAAGTGAGGTATTGGAGTTAGTTACAATTCTTCTTTATAAATATATACTTAAATAAAACATTGTTACATATTTTATAGTCTAGATAACACATACCATGTTTGTTAACACTTTGTTGAACATATGAGGACACATGAGGCACTATATCATCAGAAATAGTCCTAGGTTTTGATTCAGCTTCCTTTAGACTCTTGTGAAAATCTTGTAAGTCCCCACCCAAAAGCCTATAAGGGTTACCCTTAAGGCCTTGTTCTCTTAGCAACTTTTCTAGCTTCTTTGGTCTCAACCATAGCCAGTTTAGCATCCTCCATAACCATATAACACTGAGTGTAACTGTGGCAATAGCAACTATGCCTATATTTGATGCCATTTCTGACTCTATGGAAAGAAAACAATAGAAGGCTTTAAGATTTGAGTGGTAAAATTTTATGTTACATTATATGTGTTGCTTGATATGTTAACCTGTTGGAATAGTATTAAATGTTGGTGTAGAGTTATGTTCAATGACCCTCTAATTGTAGAACAGTTTCATATTTGTTATTAAGTGATATTTAATATATTTAGTACTCATGTATAGCATACGAGAGAGAAGTGAAAAACCAAAGTAACTTCTTTCTTGTAACAGTAAATGTTTTGGTGTGTTGCTGTTACAAACATTTTCATAGGTTTGTGGAGTTTGAGGTTACTACAACTCATCATTTATTAAAATGGAGCTTAAGGATTCTATTTCTCTATCCAAATACTAGATAGAGATGGAATGTGAAAATGAGAAACTAAGAGAGTTTTTTTGGAAGAATGCCATTTGTGGATAGGATTTTAGTTTATTTAGTTCAATCTATCCGATTGTGGGTTAAGACTGTGTATATCTAATCTTCATAGAGCCTATTAAGTTGAAGTCTCGTACACTTGGCTGCTTTTTTTTGTTGCAGATACAAGTATACAACAAATGCAATTAAGAAGTCAAAGAAGGAAGAAAGAAATCTTGCTTAGCAAGGGATTAGCAATCCAAGAACAGTAAGAAACAGAAATTCACAATGAATAACCTCGAGATCTTTATTGATGAAAAGAAACCTGATCAAAGATCAGTTTACAATGCTATGAAAAGCTTACTTGAAAAACTAACTAAAGAGGAATATTTATACAAGGAAATTTGGAGGGAAAAGCAAACTAACAAACTAACCTAATTAACTAACTAGAAGGCTTCAACCAACTTAGCCTTTTGACAGAAAAGTATAGGCTATAACAAGCAAATACAAAACATATTACAATTATGATTGACCAAGGATCAATGTTATGATGATCACGAAAAATGAAGGCTGGAGATTTCTCTGCATCTTTAGTTGATGCAGAACCGATGCGAGTAAGATAAAGGTTGATCAAAGGCAGTTGATGCTTATCAATGAAATCTGAATTGAATGTGTGTTGATGCAATCCTATGTTTGCTTCTGTTTGAGTTATGAATGAGAGAGCTTGGTGAATTGTTATTTGGTTCATTGCTTGTTGGTGATTGTGTTGAGTGGCATGATGAGCTTGGTGATTTCCTTGAGTGGCAAGTAACATACATAGGTGAGTATTATGAGAAGAATTTTGTGTTTCATTTGATAAGAAGCACCATGATTCAGAAGTGGAAGAGAGTAAATTTTCTCTCAACACCCATATTACACTTGAGAGATGGATGAATGCAATGCAATGCCTATTGGAAATGTAAATTGTGAATATTTTGAGTACAACTTACTAACTATGGTAGCCAACTATACTTTAATAACTTGTAACTATTTATTAATATGTTCTGACTAATTAACTGATTCAATAATAAATACACAGTTGGTAAAAAAATTGCATGAAAAGTGAAGGTGGACATGTGTAATTTGCATTATTCTTCATCAACGTCATGAAATAATAAACAAGCCTTGTTTCTTTCTTTTCTACCAGCAAAAAATAGATATTGCTTCACTTGCTCTAATTTTATATTCGATTTATAGGTTCAAATCCTGGAAATAGTCTCTCCACTTGTAGGATAATGTTGCATATATCTACCATCTTTAAACCTACTAGGTGGGAGTCTCGTACACTAGGCTACCCTCTTTCAGGAATTTCCTACCACATTTAATCTTCTGCAGTTATCTATAAATGGGTGAAGAATGAGGCAGTTTGCTTTGATTTCTTTCTTTAACCACCGTAAAGGGTGATAAGTTCTTTGATGCATTTAGAACTAGATATTTCTCAGCTATAAGAGTTAAACCAAACACATTGAAAAAAGAACAAATTTATAAGACCAAATCTAAACACAGATCAATAGAATCAATTCAGCTATGTGACTGAAATCAAACATATAATAACAATTGAAAGATGTTTTTATTATTACATTATAAGCATGTGGCGCTGTGTTCTTAACATATTAATAAAAGCTTATTATTAACTATATTTTGAGTTTACGAAGAATAAGATGAGCACCATGTTTCGGCTGAAGAGTAACTACCACTGATGGAGCATGAGTATAGGTAGGAGAAAGTTCAAATGAGAACTTCTGTAAGATCAATGCTAAAGCCATCTTTGCTTCTACCATAGCAAAGTTTTGTCCAATGCATATTCTAGGACCCCATCCAAATGGAAAAAATGAAACTTTGCCATCATTTGTTGCCTTCGAAATACCTTCAGAAAATCTCTCAGGATTGAACTCCTTTGCATCATCACCCCAAATTTCACGGTCGTGGTGAACCAAACCAATTGGTAAGGTAACCTGAACTCCGGCAGGTAATGTTATGTTTCCAATTTTCACACTGTTGGAAACGGTTCGAGCAAGAGAGATTACTGGCGTGTATAACCTTAGAATTTCGTAAAAAATCATGGTGACCTGTAACAGAACGATTTATACTAATGGTAAGCATCATGGTCAAACAATATTGTATGCATCATCATAATACGATACTTACGATCTTAAGGCGACTCATCCCATCAAAATCTGGTTTTTGGTTCCCGAAGACTTGGAAAACTTCCTCCCTCGCGCGTGCTTGCCAATCAGGGTACCTACTCAATACAACCATAGTCCAAACAAGCAAAACTGCTGTGGTTTCTTGCCCTGCGAAGTAGAATAGCTTGCATTCCTCGATTACATCATCAATAGTCATTCCAACATCCTTATTGTTTCCATGTTCTTGAATTTCCTTGTGATTTGATTCCAATAATATGCCTAATAAGTCATTTTCCGTGGATTCACCTGCCTTCATTGCTTGCTCTCTCTTGTTAATAATTTCCTTAAGCGAAGACTTTACGTCTTGATTGACTTCCTTCATCCTCCGATGGGTAGGAGTAGGTAGAAACCTACACATAAACATACCCCATCACAATTTTTTGTAAATTGATTCTTGCAAAAAGCAAAATTGTTTAGTTCTTAATGATAAATGTTATTTGCTAATCATTGCTTGTGGTAAGGTTAGTTCACTTAAATGAAAATCATTTAATAATATTGATATTGCATTAGTTATCAAGCCGATTAGATATGCAGAGTAGTCTTACCTCCATCCAGGGATGTAAGCTTTCATAAAAGCTTTTGTTGTAAGCAAAGCTTGCTCCTTTTGAAGTTCAAATATTCGTTTTCCTTCTTCGTAACTACTTCCGAATGATGTTCTAGAAATAACATCACTAACCAAGTTCTGAAGGAAAGGCCATACATCCAGTTCACATGATCCATCAGAAGACAACATTCCCTCCCATTGGCTAATCAGATCATTGCAACTTATGAAGAATATTGGTAACATAATCTGTGGTGTACAAAAAAAAATAAGGACTTCAAATTTATGGTATCAAACTATGCTCATAAACATCCACAACATGATGCTTATAAAGAAAATCTATGTTGCTTGCAAAGGTATTTGATGAAAGGTAAACTAATGCAAACTAAGCATACCATTTATTTTTCTTAAGACTTAAGCGAAAACATTTTCGGGAAGAGTAATTCTTCATATGAAAGATACGCACACAAGTGAACTACCTAGAGTCTTTCTGACATCTTTTCGAAACTTATACAAGTGGATCATAATATAAGACCTATATCATGTAAAGGGCAAGTAACCTTTATTTTTTCGATATTGAATGCAGGGTTAATTATCTTTCTGTGTTTGCTCCACTTCTCGCCATCATAGGTTACAAGACCTCTAACTAGTAACTTGGAAAGTGGATTCGCATTAGGCTTCTGGAAGTCATTGATCTTGTTAAATGCATCTCTGATTAGCTCAGGGTCATAGAGGGTCACTCTTGGTATCGGTCCAAACCAGATAAAAGAATTTTTGCCTGCAAACCACCGCCAAGATCATTATGAGGCTTAAAACAAAGGTTAAAGGAAGAAAAAATACAGAGCAACTTTGTATATGTGCTAGGAGATTGGCAAGAATCACTAACCAATATGAGAAAGTAACCATAAGAAAAAGTAACATGCTAGTGACTTAAGCATGCATATGCTATTCTTAACTAAAATCAGGTTTTTAAAACAATATTAAGGTATGAAAGCTTTAGATCTTTTATAGGTTAATAAATGTCTTTGATTATACTATGAGATTGAGATATGAATTATTAGAGGGTGAGCTTGGCACAACTATAAGATAATTGCTTACCAATCATGGTGTCAAAGGTTCAAATCCTGGAAACAGACTCTCAACTTGTAAGGGTGATGTTACGTACATCTACTCACCCTAGACCCTACTAGGTGAGAGCCTCATGCATTGAGCCACCCTTATTGAGATATGAATTACTATCCTGTTTTACATTCCAGTTTATTTGTTGGGCAGCTACTAACACTTGTGTTCTGATGAGCAATGAGCAAATTCATTGCAAAGAGTACATAATAGCACCATTTCTTTGCAGCCTTACCACACACATATATAAAGGCTTGTTACATAGATCACAATGAAAAAACTAATGAGCTTCTTATTAGCCACACTAGGGAATCTCAACCACTGGTTCATGCTAGCAGTGATAGAACAATTTCTCACACAGCTTGCAGGTTCAATTCATATCAGAGTTCACAACAAATTCAGCATCACCTTACAAAAATTATAAGGATGGAAGTAACTTGTAAAAAAGGGAAATTTTGAAGCTATTGGCTCTGCCACCACACAAACATATAGGAGTCTAATACAGGGAATTATCTGCTATACAATCTTCTGAAATGAGGCATATAGAAGAATTTATGAGCCAATCTTGTTGGTACAACTTAACCAGAGCTAGCACTTACAAAGTTCAAATCAAAATATATGTTATTTTGTACTTTAAATACAACAACAATTAAGTCTTTATCCCATAAAATGAGATTGACTATATAAATTGAATGACGTCATTATATTCTATTCATAGTAACATGATATGTAGTTCTTTTCATTTTAGGTACGGATATTCGGTAACCTTATAAAATATGTGTTGGAAGGTAGTTTATATGTTTTTTGGATTTTGGTGAATACACTTTAATTTTTTTGGAAATTATTTATGTTTTTTATGAAAAATTAAATACATTAAAGTAAATATATTTAAGATAAATCTATAACCAGGTTTAAATAATGATCGGACAGGATTGCCTCCAGTGTTGGGATATAAGTGGGAAACCAAAAATAATAATAAAATTCCACATATTTCTAACTAAATTTTTTTTCATTTTATATCAACTGGTATCTCTATTAAAAAATGATCATCTTAAATTAAAGTTTTATTTCTTCCTCACCTTTACTGATATTGCTTCTTCTTAGTCAACTCTTAACATATTGAAAAACTAGTTACAAAATACTAACAATTTAATAACAAGAACATAACCTACAATAATTACCAACATTATATACATGCATACCATGTTTGTTGACACTTTGATGAAGATAAGATGACACACGTGGGATTATGTCATTAGAGATAGGCATAGGTTTGGATTCAGCTTCTTTTTTACTCTTGGAAAGATCATTTAAATCACCAGACAAAGGCCTATATGGATTACCTTTAAGGCCTTGTTCTCTGAGCAATTTTTCTAACTTCTTTGGTATAAACCAATAAGAATTTATAATCCTCCATAACCATATAACAAAACCAACTATAAGTGTGACAAAAAGTGTAGGTGATACACATGCTGCTACCATTTTTGCCTCTGTGATTGGGTGCTATGAGAAAGAAAAGAAAACAATGCAAGCAAAGTGAAATGGTTCAAAGTTCAAACCATGAATGTTTTAAGATTGGATGGGTGGTAGAATATGAGGTCCTGCTTTTTCCTTATATAGTATGGTTTTTTGTTTTAATGTAAATTAAAGAATAAAATTTCTATTTTGTTTTGTTTTTTTAAATAAAGATTATTTTTCCTACAATTATGTCTACAACCATATCTGGTTTGACACATTAAAATAAATTAAGTCGTAAGAAATAAAATTATAATGATATGAGAGTTTTTTATTATGTGTCAAAACTTTATTGGATGAGATATGATTAAAGACATATTATTATTTTTGTTCTTGTTTTTTTAGTACTTCTAGAAGAACAAGATTCTATCATCCCAAAGAGTTCATGTCCTCCTATCTCTCTTAAGATGTTACATCAAATAATATAAAAATATTTATTGTTATTTTTAGGAAATTTCTTTTTATTTAAGTATCACTTTTTTTTTTTAGTTAGGTGTGACAGGAATTAGGGTCGTACTTTGAGACCGGTGATATATGTTTCTTCCGCAATTAAGACTTCTATCTCATTTCCTTATGCCAACTCAATATTACCAATAAATTTTTTAGAAATATCTAACGAAAATTAAGTTAACTTTTAAAGTTAACAATATTACATATGATCGTACTTGATTAATTTGAAATAAAGAGATAAAATTATTTTGGCATTTTCCTTCTTTTTATAGTAATACACAGTTTTTTAGAAATTATTAAATGAATTTTATACAATTTAATTAAAATAATCTTATTTAATCTACATTCATAGTTAAATTAAAAAGTTGGTTCAAGTTATACATGTTTGATCTTCTTAAGTATGGTATTGGGTTCGAGTCTTGTGATTAGAAAAAATAAATGTTGGAAGAGTTAGTCTCACATATATGTAGATGTTCCTAGCTCAGACAGGATTGTACGAGGATATTTGTGAAAATAAAAAAAAAATTAAAAATAAAGAAATAAGTGGTGAAAATGAAAATTAATAAATGAGGATATGATTTGAAAATTAGTATATGTAATTTGATTCCCTTATTTGGTGATGTGATATTTTTGCATTTCAATGTTAGCCATTGTTGGATCATTGCTTACGTCATAGTACTATTGGGTTGTGGAGTCAACATAATAGATTCATGGTTGACTCAAATATTGAATTATTATTCCAAATTTAAAATATTATAATAACATAAATATAGTATTATATAATCAACAACTATTAGACAGAGGTGGAATGTGAAAATGAGAGACAAAGAGAGTTCTTTTTTGGGAAGAATGTGATGAGTGGATATGATTTTAGTTTCTTTAGTATAGTATCTACTCTTATAGAATAAAATTGTATATATCTACCTCTTTAGACTCCAGTAAATAGAAATTATGTGCACTATGTCACCTTTTTTATTATAGATACAAATATGTGTCGTTCCAAGAAATCAAACTTTAACCTTTTTGTCATCATATAAATCTAATAGAGTCTTATACTATTAAACTAATATTTTATTGAGTACAAATTATACTTTAATAACCTGTAACTATTTACTTAGCTCTTGTGATTAATTAAATGATTCAATAACAAATATACAATTGGTAAAAAACCCTGCATGAAAAGTGAACGTGGATATGTGTAACATGTCTTATTCTTCTTCATCATCAAGTAACAAATAAGCTTGTTTCTTTCTTTTCTACCAGCAAAAAATAAAATACTAATCCACTTGCTCTAACTTTATATTTAATAAATATAACACATATCCTTCTTTCAAGATTAGAAATGATAAAAAAACTTAAGTATTTCTGTAAAATTACCTGCAAGGAATACCCACAATAATAATTTATAGGTGAGAGTGGATTTTAAGATACCCACCTCGTACATACTCACAAATATATAATTTAGTTTTTAATTAAACTTTTATATATATATATATTATATAGTATATACTTTATTATTATTTTATAATAAATTATATTTTTTTACTATAATCATAAATTTATTATATAAATGTGATATTATTCATGTAATAATTAATTTTACATTTTAATTATTACAAAGTATGTAAATATATAATTAAAATTAAAAACTCGTTAGGTACCCGTAAATATCTGTTATCCGGGAACCGAAAGCACTACATGTGCTCACCCATTGCCATCCCTATTGGCAACCAATCCAATGCATGACTATAGGAATTTCCTTCCTCATTTAATCTACTGCATTTATCTATATTGTCATGGATGATATGTTCTTTGATGGATTTAGAACTAGATATTTCTCAGCTATTTAGATTATAGAACCAAATCTAAATACAGATCAATAGAATTAATTCAGCTATGTAACTGAAATCAAACATATAATAACAATTGAAAGATGTTTTTATTATTACATTATAAGCATGTGGCGCTGTGTTCTTAACATATTAATAAAAGCTTATTATTAACTATATTTTGAGTTTACGAAGAATAAGATGAGCACCATGTTTCGGCTGAAGAGTAACTACCACTGATGGAGCATGAGTATAGGTAGGAGAAAGTTCAAATGAGAACTTCTGTAAGATCAATGCTAAAGCCATCTTTGCTTCTACCATAGCAAAGTTTTGTCCAATGCATATTCTAGGACCCCATCCAAATGGAAAAAATGAAACTTTGCCATCATTTGTTGCCTTCGAAATACCTTCAGAAAATCTCTCAGGATTGAACTCCTTTGCATCATCACCCCAAATTTCACGGTCGTGGTGAACCAAACCAATTGGTAAGGTAACCTGAACTCCGGCAGGTAATGTTATGTTCCCAATTTTCATACTGTTGGGAATGACTCGACCAAGAGAGGTGACCGGTGGGTATAACCTTAGAACTTCGTAAAAAATCATGGTCAACTGTAACATAAAGATTTATGCTAACTGTAAGCATCATAGTCAAACAATATTGTATGCATCATCAAAATAATATACGATACTTACGATCTTAAGGTGACTTATCCCATCAAAATTTGGTTTTTGGTTCCTAAAGAGTTGGAAAACTTCCTCCCTCGCACGTTCTTGCCAATCAGGGTACCTACTCAATAAAACTATTGTCCAAACAAGCAAAACTAATGTGGTTTCTTGCCCTGCGAAGTAAAATAGCTTGCATTCCTCGATTATATCATCAATAGTCATTCCCACATCCTTATTGTTTCCATGTTCTTGAATTTCCCTGTGATTTGATTCCAATAATATGCCTAATAAGTCGTTTTGTGTGGCTTCACCTGCCTTCATTGCTTGGTATCTCTTATTAATAATGTCCTTAAGCGAAGATTTTATGTCTCGGTTGACTTCCTTCATCCTTCGGTGGGTAGGAGTAGGTAGAAACCTACACATAAAGATATCCCCATCACAATATTTTGTAAATTGATCCTTGTGTTTCATTCTCAATGATAAATGTTATTTGCTAGTCATTGCTTGCGGTAAGGTTACTTCAATTAAATGAAAATCGTTTAATAATATTGATATTGCATTATTCATCTAGCCGATCAGATATGCAGAGTATTCTTACCTCCACCCAGGGATGTAAGCATTCATAAAAGATTTCATTGTAAGAGTAGCTTGCTCCTTTTGAAGTTCAAATATTCGTTTTCCTTCTTCGTAACTACTTCTGAATGCTGTTCTAGAAATAACGTCACTAGTCATGTTCTAAAGGAAAGGCCATACATCCAGTTCACATGATCCATCAGAAGACAACATTCCCTCCCATTGGCTAATCAAATCATTGCTACTTATGAAGAATATTGGTAACATAATCTGTGGCATACAAGGAAAAATAGGGACTTCAAATTTCTGGTATCAAACTATGCTCAAAATCATCTACAACATGATGCTTATAAAGAAAATCTATGTTGCTTGCAAAAGTATTTGATTCAAGGTAAACTAATGCAAGCTAAACACCATATATTTTTCTTGAGACTTAAGTGAAAACATTTCCAAGAAAAGTAATTCTTCTATTAAACACACATACACAAGTGAACTACCTAAAGTCTTTCTAACATGTTTTCGAAACTTATATAAGTAGATCATTATATAAGATATATTTCTTGTAAAGGGAAAGTAACCTTTGTTTTTTCGATATTGAATGCAGGGTTAATTATCTGTCTATGTTTGCTCCACTTCTCACCTTCATGGCTTACAAGACCAGTAGCTAGTAACTTGGCAATTGGATTTATATTAGGCTTTCGGAAGTCATTGAACTTGTTAAATGCATCTCTAATTAGTTCAGGATCACAGAGGGTCACCCTTGGTATCGATCCAAACCAGATAAAAGAATATTTGCCTAAAAACCATTGTGGAGATCATTATAAGGCTTAAAATAAAGGTTAATAAAAAAACAATGCAACTTTATGAGATTGGCAAGAATTAACCATAAGAACAAGTAATATGCTTGTTACTTAAGCATGCATATTATATCCTTAATTAAAATCAGATTTTTAAAACAATATTAAGGTATGAAATCTTTATATCTTTTACAGGTCAATATATGTCTTTGATTATACTGTGATAATAAGATATGAATCACTAGAGGTTGAGTTTGGCAGTGATCATGAAATCATGACTTTAAATCCTAGAAACAGACTCTCCACTTGTAGGAGTAGATTGCGAACAATTACCCTCCCCAAACCCCACTAAATCGGAGTGTCATACATTTAGTGTATCACCACACAACCATATAGGAGTCTAATATAGGGAATTACCTCTTATACAATCTTCTGAAATCAGGCAGGCATATAGTGGAATTTATGAGTCAATCTTATTGGTGCAACTTGACTAGCACTTACAAAGTTTATGTTCAAATCAAAATATATGTGATTTTGTATAACAATTAAGTTTTTATCCCATAAGGTGTGGTCGGCTATATACATGAAAGGGTGTTGTCATATTTTATTCATAATAACATGATATGTAGTTCTCTTCAATAGGGGTATGGATACTCAATATGCTACCCTATAAAATATGATGGTATGTAGTTTATATGTTTCTTAGATTTTAGTGGACATAATTTAATTTTTGGGGAACTTATTTATGTTTTTTTATGAAAAAATAAATAGATTAAAATAAATCTATTTAAAATAAATCTATAAGCATGTTTAAATAATGAAAGTCCACCATTTCTAACTAATTTTTTTCATTTTATATCAAAATGTTAAATAAAGCTCATATCTTTATTAAAAGGGTCATCTTAGATTAGGTTTTTCTTTCTTCCTCACTCCTGCTAAGGAAGCCACCAGTAGTTATTTAATGTTATGCTTTTGTTTACTATCTTTGCACTATGTTTCTTCTTAGTCATGTTTTACCATATTAATTCGCAGTCGAACACATTACAAAACACATAAGAATTGTGAATCGGTTCTCGCAAACTAATTCATGTTATGTAGGAGATAAAAGCGAATTATGTTACTATGGTTTTATCATAAATCATTAAGATTGTAAATGAGTTTCACCACTTAATTTATATTTATTTACATCTACCAACAAGTTAAAAATATTCATTTCAACAATAAACCTCTATCATTTATCTAGAACACATAATACATCAACAATGCATTGGTCTAGTGGTGTAAAATTCCGCTAAATCTCCAACTGACCAAAAGGTCGAGGATTCAATTCATGAGCGATACTTGTTGGAAGGGCAATCACGCACCCTGAAAAACTTACCCAAAAAGGATGAAGGAATACCCTTGCTAGTACAAAAAAACACATAATACATAATAACTAGTTACAAAATACTAACCAATTCTTAACAAGAACATACCCTACAATTATTACCAAACATTATATACACACATACCATGTTTGTTGACACTTTGATGAAGATAAGATGACACACGTGGGATTATGTCATCAGAGTGAGGCATAGGTTTGGATTCAGCTTCTTTTCTACTCTTGAAAAGATCATTTATATCACCATACAAAGGCCTATATGGATTACCTTTAAGGCCTTGTTCTCTTAGCAATTTTTCTAACTTCTTTGGTATAAACCAATAAGAATTTATAATACACATGCTGCTACCATTTTTGCCTCTGTGATTGGGTGCTATGAGAAAGAAAACAATGCAAGAAAAGTGAAATATTTCAAACCATGAATGTTTAAGATTGGATGAGTGGTAAATATGAGGTCCTAAATTTTGCTTATATAGATGGGTTTTTGGGTTGGTATATATCTGTACATTGTGCATTCTTTTTTTGTGTGTATAATTACATGTATTTCTCACTCACTAACACGAATAATAATACTTTTAAGTATATTATTCGAGAGATTCTTATTTCATTGTTATTAAAGATTAAAAGTTTTTTTTGTTTTTGGAATAAAGATTATTCATCCCAAAATCATGTCCATAATTGTAACTGGTTTACTTTGACACATTAACAAAATTTGAGTGGAATGAAATAAACTTAAAGTAATATGTTAGTTTTTTATTATTTGGCAAAATTATATTGGATGTGAGATGATTAGAGCCATGGTTTTTGGACATGTTACTTTCATTCTTGTTTTTTGTAGTACATCTTGAAGAATATGGATCATCTATCCCAAATAGTTCATTTCCTCCTATATCTAGTCAATGATATGAGTGTTATCAATCTCATATCGATCATCAAACCGGTTAGGGTATTGATATAGTGGTTCACTAATTAAATCACATACTAGGAAAAATTAGATATGCATATATAATATATTAACATTAATATTAAAAAAACAATAAAGAAACAATATATTTTCTATTTTCATTACAAAGTTAATTTTAAACAAAAAAACAACTGATATGACCGGTACGGTTCAATTGAAAACCGACTGATATCAGTTTTGATTGGTATGATTGCATGATCGATATAATTATTATACCTTACTGGTATTGGAACCGGTTTACCGGTTCAACCAGCCGATATAAAACAATTTTAACAACACTGAATGACATTACATTAAATAATATAAAAATGTTTGTTTTTATTTTTAGAAAATTGTTTTTATTTAATTGTCACTTTTTAATTGAGTGAGATAAGAATGAGGACATGTTTTGGGATTGGTGATTTGTGTTTCTTCTAGAATTAAGACTTCTATGATCTATCTCATTCATATATGCTAAATCAATACTACCAATAAGATTTTGACAAATATGTATCAAATGAAAATTAAATAAATTTTTAAAGTTAACAATATTACACGTGATTGTACTTGATTGGTTGGAAATAAAGAGATATAATTATTTTCACATTTTCCTTCTTTTTAAATTAATACAAATGTTGTGAAACTCGAGTCAGACGTTAAACCGATAGAGGTCCCATATTAGGTTTAACCGATTTAAACAGTTAAATTGTTCAGTCTGACCGGGTGATTCCATACATAAATACTAATTTTTATCTATAAATATATAGTTATATAGAAATGTAAAACTTTATAAAATTAATAATTATATATAATTATATTGAAATAATAACATCTTCATCTTTTTTGGATGGTAGTAAAACAAAATATTAGAGCAGTATTCCATTTTTTTTATTTTTAAGTGAATCGGTCGGTTAACTTCTTCGGTTAATTCGGTGTAACCAGGTTTAACACGGTCGAATAGGAATTTCTCTTGTTCAAAGCGGTCCAACTCTCATTCGGTTAAGACTGCAATGCAAAGCCATTTTCAAGTCTGGTTAGACCACCCGGTCCAATCTGGTTCTTACAACACTGGTTGATACACAATTTTTAAAAATTTATTAAATGAATTTTATACAATTTGATTAAAATGATCTTAGTTAGTCTACATTGGAAATTAAATTAAAAATGATGAAATAAGTGGTGAAAATGAAAATTAATAAATGAGGATATAATTCAAAAATAAATTATAAATACATATTAGTTTATTAGATATAAAATGTTTAAATATATGTAATTTTTTTGGTACATTAAATATATGTAATTTGATTTCCTTATTTGGTGATGTGCTTTTTTTGCATTTCAATGAATTATTACTACTTTTAGCCATTGTTGGATCATTGATTACGTCATAGTATTATTGGGTTGGTGAGTTAACATATAGATTCCTAGTTGTCTCACTTTAATACAAAAACTCAGAAAAATTATAATATTAAATTATTATTCCAGCAAAAGCAAATTTTACTAAGTAAATAATAAATAAATTGAAAATATATAGCAAGAAAACACAATTTAATTAAATAGTTAATGTTTTATTACAACATAGGAACATACAACTACACTAATGTGAAACATAATTACAATAATAAATTACATCAACACTTCCGAGTTTTAATTAAATTATATAAATTATTCATTCCTCTTTTGCTCATACACAATCATCCTTAATTTATATACATATATTACAGTGAGTTAACATCACTTGATTTTTCCTTTAAAACAACTTTGTTTTACAATTTTTTACACAAAAAATTGCCCTTTTATACTTAAGTTGATGGAGTAGGGTCGATTAATACCAATTATGGAGTGTGACCAATTTGATGAGCACCTCAAATCCATTAGGTGTCCGATTTTGAATTAAACTTTCTGTTTGAGTCGAGTTTAATAATTATACTTTAGCATTAACATGTACCCTTAGGCTTCCATCTTTTTTTTCTAAAATTTGTGGATCATGAAATGCAAGCATTTCAGGTTAAGGTATGCACTCTTTTATACGATTAAAAACCCCAATATGATTATTTGTATAACTTCAATTCTACCAACTTCATTATTGTAGTTTTCTATGATTGTTTTTTAGGGTGTGTCCCTAGTAGAGTAGTTGTGATGAATGAGAGATTAGGATTTTTTTTCATACGGATGGGAGTAGGACAAAATCTTTAAATGCGATTTGGAGATGAGGCACGAGGATCACCCATCACATCCAACAGTCTCTCTATTTCATAAATATTATATGAAATCTTTATATCTTTACTTGATACTTACTAGCGTGTCGATCGACACTCCGTGTTGGCTGATTCACATTTTTATTGTATTATCTTTATGTTATATTATTTAAGAAAAAATAATTTAAATATAAGAAATGCAATATATAAACTCACTGGAGAGTAAAAATTTAAGTAGATAATTTATGATAATTGATATGGTTTACATAAAATTTATGCAAATTCTCAAGTTTTGACTCTAATTAGAGAGTTGTTAAACGTAAATAAGAGAATATGTGAAAAATTAGTGATATATTAATATTAAAATGAAAGCAATGGAATGAATATGTGGAAATGTATAATAATTATTAATGAGAGATTACAAAATGATAAGTTTAGAATATAAAAATTATATCATGGTAGTAAATTAATAGTAAGTTTTTCGCTTTATTAATATTAGTGTGTCGGCCGGCACTTTGTGTTGATCGACCTACATTCTTATTTTTTCTGATATAAAATGTATTATCTCCATGTTATAATATTTAAAAATATATATTTAAATATAAGAAATGAATATATAAATTCAATAGAGAGTGAAGATATAAATAAAAGAATGTGTGGAAGATAATGATATATTAATATAAAAAATAAAAGTAATGTGTGGACGTTTATATTAGTTATTAATGAAAAGGTTACAAATGATAAATTTGGAATATCAAAATTATATGATGGTGATAGTTATTTCTTGTTTTGACTTTATTAATAGTAATTAGTGCGTCGGCTGACACTCTGTGTCGATCGACCCACATTCTTATTTTTTCTGATATAAAATGTATTATCTCCATGTTATAATATCTAAAAATATATATTTAAATATAAGAAACGAATATATAAATTCAATAGAGGGTGAATATATAAATAAAAGAATGTGTGGAAAATAATGATATATTAATATAAAAATGAAAGTAATGTGTGGACGTTTATATTAGTTATTAATGAAAAGGTTACAAATGATAAATTTGGAATATCAAAATTATATGATGGTGGTAGTTATTTCTTGTTTTGACTTTATTAATAGTAATTAGTGCGTCGGCCGGCACTCTGTGTCGATCGACCCACATTCTTATTTTTTCTGATATAAAATGTAATATCTCCATGTTATAATATCTAAAAATATATATTTAAATATAAGAAATGAATATATAAATTTAATAGAGGGTGAAGATATAAATAAAAGAATGTGTGGAAGATAATGATATATTAATATAAAAATGAAAGTAATGTGTGGACGTTTATATTAGTTATTGATGAAAAGGTTACAAATGATAAATTTGGAATATCAAAATTACATAATGGTGGTAGTTATTTCTTGTTTTGACTTTATTAATAGTATAGGAGTATAGATATAAATTATAGATATAGATTATAGATATAGGTTAATAGTATATATATGAAATTAGAAATATGAAAGAGTAAATTAGGAGAACATAAATTACTCTATGGTTAATTATTTTATATTTTTTCTTTTATATATTAGTATAGATATGACCAATATAATTATTATACAATTGATATGGAATTTGGTTCATCAATTTTTTGGTTGTATCCCTTGTATAATCTAATTTTAATTACTATGATTAAAAGTAATTGGGTTGTTGAATATAAGATGCTACCAAAAGAAAATATGAATACTCCAAGGAACAAACGAATTTCACAAAATTCTCTCATGCACAACTCATTACAACTTACTCTTTTCTCAATCTATTTTTGTTTGTCTTAGGTACATTACAACTATTTATATTTTATAACTCTCCTATCTTTATAGGATGACAACGGGGTGGGGCAGGGCCGGGTATGTACATACACAAACCCAAAGCTGAAATTCAAAACTTGAACCTGAACTCAATGAGGTTGAAAATAAAGATATTATCCTCGAACCTGTCAGGTTTCGGGTAACCTTAACCCGAAAAATCCGAAAAGTATAAATGTAATAATGAAAATATCATTTAGTTTTTGTTTCATTTTTCTCTAGCATTTCTATTTTCTCTTATATTATTTCATTTCTTTTATGTTTGAGGATCCAATGATATGTAAAGTAAAATTAGAATTTAAAAACAATGGACATGTAATATAGAAATTTCAATTTTAAATTGAATTACATTACTTCGAGGTGAGTTCGTGTTAGGGTATTTAATCTACCAAACCCGAACCCAAAAATTACACTTGGGTAAAGCCCGAACATGAACTCAATCACATCGGGTTTTCCTCATTTTTTTTATTTTTAAGTGAATCGGTCGGTTAACTTCTTCGGTTAATTCGGTGTAACCAGGTTTAACACGGTCGAATAGGAATTTCTCTTGTTCAAAGCGGTCCAACTCTCATTCGGTTAAGACTGCAATGCAAAGCCATTTTCAAGTCTGGTTAGACCACCCGGTCCAATCTGGTTCTTACAACACTGGTTGATACACAATTTTTAAAAATTTATTAAATGAATTTTATACAATTTGATTAAAATGATCTTAGTTAGTCTACATTGGAAATTAAATTAAAAATGATGAAATAAGTGGTGAAAATGAAAATTAATAAATGAGGATATAATTCAAAAATAAATTATAAATACATATTAGTTTATTAGATATAAAATGTTTAAATATATGTAATTTTTTTGGTACATTAAATATATGTAATTTGATTTCCTTATTTGGTGATGTGCTTTTTTTGCATTTCAATGAATTATTACTACTTTTAGCCATTGTTGGATCATTGATTACGTCATAGTATTATTGGGTTGGTGAGTTAACATATAGATTCCTAGTTGTCTCACTTTAATACAAAAACTCAGAAAAATTATAATATTAAATTATTATTCCAGCAAAAGCAAATTTTACTAAGTAAATAATAAATAAATTGAAAATATATAGCAAGAAAACACAATTTAATTAAATAGTTAATGTTTTATTACAACATAGGAACATACAACTACACTAATGTGAAACATAATTACAATAATAAATTACATCAACACTTCCGAGTTTTAATTAAATTATATAAATTATTCATTCCTCTTTTGCTCATACACAATCATCCTTAATTTATATACATATATTACAGTGAGTTAACATCACTTGATTTTTCCTTTAAAACAACTTTGTTTTACAATTTTTTACACAAAAAATTGCCCTTTTATACTTAAGTTGATGGAGTAGGGTCGATTAATACCAATTATGGAGTGTGACCAATTTGATGAGCACCTCAAATCCATTAGGTGTCCGATTTTGAATTAAACTTTCTGTTTGAGTCGAGTTTAATAATTATACTTTAGCATTAACATGTACCCTTAGGCTTCCATCTTTTTTTTCTAAAATTTGTGGATCATGAAATGCAAGCATTTCAGGTTAAGGTATGCACTCTTTTATACGATTAAAAACCCCAATATGATTATTTGTATAACTTCAATTCTACCAACTTCATTATTGTAGTTTTCTATGATTGTTTTTTAGGGTGTGTCCCTAGTAGAGTAGTTGTGATGAATGAGAGATTAGGATTTTTTTTCATACGGATGGGAGTAGGACAAAATCTTTAAATGCGATTTGGAGATGAGGCACGAGGATCACCCATCACATCCAACAGTCTCTCTATTTCATAAATATTATATGAAATCTTTATATCTTTACTTGATACTTACTAGCGTGTCGATCGACACTCCGTGTTGGCTGATTCACATTTTTATTGTATTATCTTTATGTTATATTATTTAAGAAAAAATAATTTAAATATAAGAAATGCAATATATAAACTCACTGGAGAGTAAAAATTTAAGTAGATAATTTATGATAATTGATATGGTTTACATAAAATTTATGCAAATTCTCAAGTTTTGACTCTAATTAGAGAGTTGTTAAACGTAAATAAGAGAATATGTGAAAAATTAGTGATATATTAATATTAAAATGAAAGCAATGGAATGAATATGTGGAAATGTATAATAATTATTAATGAGAGATTACAAAATGATAAGTTTAGAATATAAAAATTATATCATGGTAGTAAATTAATAGTAAGTTTTTCGCTTTATTAATATTAGTGTGTCGGCCGGCACTTTGTGTTGATCGACCTACATTCTTATTTTTTCTGATATAAAATGTATTATCTCCATGTTATAATATTTAAAAATATATATTTAAATATAAGAAATGAATATATAAATTCAATAGAGAGTGAAGATATAAATAAAAGAATGTGTGGAAGATAATGATATATTAATATAAAAAATAAAAGTAATGTGTGGACGTTTATATTAGTTATTAATGAAAAGGTTACAAATGATAAATTTGGAATATCAAAATTATATGATGGTGATAGTTATTTCTTGTTTTGACTTTATTAATAGTAATTAGTGCGTCGGCTGACACTCTGTGTCGATCGACCCACATTCTTATTTTTTCTGATATAAAATGTATTATCTCCATGTTATAATATCTAAAAATATATATTTAAATATAAGAAACGAATATATAAATTCAATAGAGGGTGAATATATAAATAAAAGAATGTGTGGAAAATAATGATATATTAATATAAAAATGAAAGTAATGTGTGGACGTTTATATTAGTTATTAATGAAAAGGTTACAAATGATAAATTTGGAATATCAAAATTATATGATGGTGGTAGTTATTTCTTGTTTTGACTTTATTAATAGTAATTAGTGCGTCGGCCGGCACTCTGTGTCGATCGACCCACATTCTTATTTTTTCTGATATAAAATGTAATATCTCCATGTTATAATATCTAAAAATATATATTTAAATATAAGAAATGAATATATAAATTTAATAGAGGGTGAAGATATAAATAAAAGAATGTGTGGAAGATAATGATATATTAATATAAAAATGAAAGTAATGTGTGGACGTTTATATTAGTTATTGATGAAAAGGTTACAAATGATAAATTTGGAATATCAAAATTACATAATGGTGGTAGTTATTTCTTGTTTTGACTTTATTAATAGTATAGGAGTATAGATATAAATTATAGATATAGATTATAGATATAGGTTAATAGTATATATATGAAATTAGAAATATGAAAGAGTAAATTAGGAGAACATAAATTACTCTATGGTTAATTATTTTATATTTTTTCTTTTATATATTAGTATAGATATGACCAATATAATTATTATACAATTGATATGGAATTTGGTTCATCAATTTTTTGGTTGTATCCCTTGTATAATCTAATTTTAATTACTATGATTAAAAGTAATTGGGTTGTTGAATATAAGATGCTACCAAAAGAAAATATGAATACTCCAAGGAACAAACGAATTTCACAAAATTCTCTCATGCACAACTCATTACAACTTACTCTTTTCTCAATCTATTTTTGTTTGTCTTAGGTACATTACAACTATTTATATTTTATAACTCTCCTATCTTTATAGGATGACAACGGGGTGGGGCAGGGCCGGGTATGTACATACACAAACCCAAAGCTGAAATTCAAAACTTGAACCTGAACTCAATGAGGTTGAAAATAAAGATATTATCCTCGAACCTGTCAGGTTTCGGGTAACCTTAACCCGAAAAATCCGAAAAGTATAAATGTAATAATGAAAATATCATTTAGTTTTTGTTTCATTTTTCTCTAGCATTTCTATTTTCTCTTATATTATTTCATTTCTTTTATGTTTGAGGATCCAATGATATGTAAAGTAAAATTAGAATTTAAAAACAATGGACATGTAATATAGAAATTTCAATTTTAAATTGAATTACATTACTTCGAGGTGAGTTCGTGTTAGGGTATTTAATCTACCAAACCCGAACCCAAAAATTACACTTGGGTAAAGCCCGAACATGAACTCAATCACATCGGGTTTTCCTATTAAATTCAGGTTCGGTTGGAACAGGTACCCACGAGTCCGGTTTTCATTACCATCCCAATATCTATATCACTTACAAGTTGTTTAAATGGTAACATTGTAATATCAAAATTATAAAAGGAAACTAATTAATATATTTTTGTGGGGATTGATATCTTGGCCATTTAAGATAATTAAATTATATTTAGATCCAACTTAAAAATAGTTGTTCATCTACTCTTTTCACTTCCCAATAAAGATAAAATAGACATTGTTCAGCAAAGCAGCAAGCTTATAACTTTTCATAAACCTAATAGCCTTTTGATTGAATATAACATGTAGTTTTTAAAAAAGAGGCTTATATCGTTTGAAATTTTTTTTTTAAAAAAACTACTTTCAGTAACATTCAGAAAGTGAAAATAAATTTTAATAATTCGTTTACCAATTCTACTATTTAATATTTACAAAATTACATTAAATATCATTAATTAAAACCTTATCCAATTATAACTTAAAATATATATTAAAATAAAACAAACAAATCAAAGTTTTTACACATCTAATTTAACTAAGATATAAAAATAAATGACTATTTTAAATAATTTATATATTTAATTACTCCAATTAATAAATAAATAATATATTTTCTTATGTAGCAATTTAAAAGCATTGTGATGATCATTCAAAAGTCTCCACCTCCATTTTGCCAACAATCAAAAGTTGAACCACTCAAGATTTGTAATACCAGATCCTCTTCAATTTTAGTTCTACGCTTGTTCCCAGTATATCCAATATCCATGGAGTTTTCTTATTCTTATCATAACCGACTCATAAAAAAAGTTGCTCTTAATTTTTAGTTTCTAGAACCTGTTTTGAAGCTAGGGAAAAATTTGAAATAACATAAAGCCAAACTTGACAGTTTAATATAAATGTTTATCTTTTCAAGATGATAAATGTTTATCTTTCCAAGAAGATAAATGGTGTTTCATACCATATATTCCAATGTCCCCATTTGTGGTACTCAAATGTTGAAATGTTATATATATATATATATATATAGATAGATAGATAGGAATGATTGGTTTATACCAAATTATATTAGTTACATTCACTCTTATTCATTTATTTTATTAAATTTAATGGACCAAAAAGGTGAGTAAAATAAATGATAAGAAAGAAAAAAATCTTAGATGACTTTTAAGTCTTATCCTTGTAGTTCATTGGATTTAATAAAATGAATAGATGTAATTAAGTGTAATTAATGTAACTCAATTTAAGTGTAAACAGATTCATCATTATTAATATATATTTATATATATTATTTCATATAAGCCCAAAATATTAAAATATTGTAATATATATGCACTTATCCTCGATCAATAATCAATATTAGTATAAAACACTACTAGATCTATACATGTAACTTTTGTAAAAAATGACCTTCATGCTTAATCCTACTGAAAGAAAAGAGGAGAGAGAAAATAAGGTAATTATCAATGGCAAATTTACTTATGTAGTATAATTTGACCATAAAATTACTAATATAGTGTAATTTTTGTACTTATTATCAATATGGTGTATTTCTTCCTAAATCGTCAACCTAATGCCCGATTTCCATGATCTTTTTCTCTTGGACCCACATAACTCGGCAATATGGTTGGAGTTTTTTTATAACATTTCCTATGGAAATCGTTGATAGCGAAGGAGTTTTCAGAATTTTTTTAATATATACTTTAGGGCTAAATCATGAATGGCATAGGAGGTTTATTTTTTTAATCACTTTCAATGGAAATCGTGAACTGGGATGAAGTTTTTGGTTTTTTACTTTAAACCAAAATCATTAGTAGGGTAGGAGTTTTTGTGTTTGCCCTAATTATTCATAAATCGTTAGTGGCATAGGAGGTTTTGTGTTTGTCCTAATGTGTAAATCGGCAATAGCATAGGAGTTTTAGGCTTTTTTTTGTGTTATAATTTTTATTTTATTTTGGTTGAGTTTTATGTTTAAATTTTTGTTAATTACCAACCTATTCTTTTTCTTGGCGGTTGAACTCTTAATTGTTGTTTATTCCGCTGCGAGGTTCTCCCTCCACCACGTGTCGCCAACTGTGGCTCCTCATCATCTGAATCATCTTCATCTTCATCAACATCCTCAACTAGAACTTCGTCATCATTATGTTTATACCAGAAATGTTTGTAAACGACATAGTAGGACAATAATATTGTTGAGAATCGTATGTCGACATTGGTGTAGTTGAAGTAGTAGTAAACATTGATGGTAGTGGGATTTGAGAATTTGATGACAAATGATTGTATGAATAATTATAATTTGCAAATCCATATGGTTGTCGTTGTTGTTGTTGCTAAGGAGTAACTGATGAAGTATATCCTTGAGAATGACTATCCGCTGGAGTTTATTGCGGCGAGTCAGTTTCCGGTATATGATAATGATGAGTAGGAGGAGCTTCATCAACGTGGATAGAGTATGCATTGGGGTATAGTTCAGCCAATGCTCCCATCATTTCACGGCCAGATGAGAAGACGTCACATAAAGATTATGTGGGATTTATAAGTGAAGCTGGAGGACGACTCTGATCACAAATTCTTTTTGCAAATGTGTACTGAAAAATTTAGAGAAAATTAGAAGTAAATAATATAATTAAAGAGAAAATTTAATTTATAAAAAAAAGTTATCATTCCATCAGAGTGTGCTTCATCTCTAGATATGTATCTTCTAGTCCTTTTTAAGTACCACTACATATACTCAGATTAGTGGTTCAAAGGTAGGGTGTTTGCGCGTAAACCATCGACCACATAGTTATCCCAATTATTCCATATTTGAATCCATCGATGATGCTTATGTGGCCAGTTACAATCAGTTTTGCCACGTAAGTCAATTTTATGAAGTTTTTCACAATTCAGTGGATCTTGTGGAATTGGCTGACCAAAATCAAATTGTCTCATAACTCGATCAGTAGGGTGTCATTCCACAATTGCGAAACATATTAGTGACACACGTGATAAGCTTTTCTCCGAGATGTTTGGCAGGAAAGGCAGTTGAGAATATGGCATCCACCGAAACTGGTGAAAATGTTCCTTAAAAAGTTAATATAATAAATATTAAAACATAAATATACAAACATAATAATATACATTTGTACATAAAATATAAAAATATAAATGTATTTGATCAACGCGCATACAGTCAAACATTGCACGTATGATATTAACAGTATGTACATGGATGTTGGTGGTAATTAAATGTTGTGACCACCTATTATTAATCATTTTTAGTTAGTCAAAAAATTTGAATAAATTTTCTTAATTAAAAATTTACATGTAATGATAAAAATATCATTTATATCCCCCGATCATTCTCAGAAAAAATGTTATAGCGTGTTGTTCAATAACAACTTCATTAGCATTCTCAGGGAGATCACGAAATGTCCTATCAAACCAAGTAAGTTTCACTATTTGCCCCAATAATTCATTACCTACTGGAACTGCACCCAACAACCGGATGTAAAGTGCTTCTCAATCCGTACTTGTCACTCCGGTAACAACTTCTCCTTCTATCAGAATACCAAATTGGTAAGCCACATCCTCAAAAGTGACGGTGGCCTCTTCACATGGAAAGTGGAAAGTATGTGTTTCCGGTCTTCATCTCTCGATCAATGCTAATAATAGATGATTGTTGATTTCTACTGCTCCAAGTGTCAACAAGTTACCAAAAGCAGTATTGTGGATAACTTGCAACACTGGTTCAGAAGGTAGTGATTTCCAGAAACAAGATCTAGGTCAAAAAGCACATTCAATGCCATTCCAGACATTGTTTGAGATATAATCATTTTGCATTGTAAGTAGGGAAGTTTCAATTGACCCTGGATTAAGTTACTCCATAACAAATTGTGTATATGTGAAGAAAGTCTGAATATGAATAAGGTGTGAAGTGTGAAGTGTGAAGTGTGAATGCAAATATTTATACTGATTGTGTGGGAAAGAAAGTGTGAAGTTAGTGAAGTGTGAAGTGTGAAGTGTGAATGTGAAGAAACCTTATTGCCATTAACCCTAACTCGTCAACCTCATTGGGAAATTCTATAACTTAATTAAAATCGTCAACCTTATTGACGATTTATGTAGAAAATAGAATATTTGAATTCATTGAAATACAATATTTGAAATCGTCAAATTCATTGACGATTTATTTAGGAAATAGAAACAAAATATTTGAAAATAACTCGTCAACCTGATTGGCAACTACTATACATTAAATGAAATCGTCACTTCGAGTGTCGAGTTTCTTCTTTGTAAATTGTGACCCTAAGTGCCAATTTTCTTTAAAACTGAAACCCTAAAACGTTCACTTTTGCACGTTACTTTCTGCAAGGAATCTCTGCAAAAAAATTAGTCAAGGAATCACTGCAATATGGGTCATTGTTTAGTGCAATATTGGTCACTCTTTAGTGCAATATTGGTCAATGTTTAGTGCTATACTGGTGAGTGTTCACTACAAGGAATCACTGTAATATTGGTCACTTTTTCTCCGCATTGAAACACTGCAATATGACTTAGTCAAAAAATCACTTTTTCTCTGCATTGAAACACTGCAATATGACTTAGTCAAAGAATCACTCTGAATATATGCAATAGTAGCTTTATGGCTTATACGTAGCAATATGTAATAGTAGTCAAAGAATCACTCTGAATCACACTGCAATATATGTTATAATATATATATTTTATATGTTATATAAGTTATTTGAATATATATAACTTATACGTTTAAAAGCATATAAGTTATACGTTATAGTATATATGTTATATGTTATAATATATATATATTTTACATGTTATATAATAAGTTATGGTATATATGTTATATGTTATAATATATATACATTTTACATGTTATATAATAAGTTATAGTATATATTTTTTAGGTTATAAGTTATAATATATATATTTTATAAGTTATACGTTATAGTATAATTCACACTCATATTTTTCTTCATTGAAGTAATTCACATATTAATATATTTGCATAATAAAAATAAAGATTACAAAATAAACTACTCATTATTGAAAGGTTGTGTAGAATTCTCACCAAGTTCTCTAGTCCGTAATGGACATGTATTCTTATTATGCACCTCACTTCTATACCATCCACATTTTTTAATCTGTTGAACATGAACTTCATCCATCTCATTATGAATACATGTAGTCTTCGGTCTTCCACTTATTTTCCTTCATATAAGAGGATTGAGAATGAATATTGGACCTGAATAAGGGTGTCAATATTCTTCATTGCCAATCGGTTGAAACTCATATTGATATACGTTAAGAAGATTATCCAACCGGTAAATTGGTGAGATAAATTGGCCACAATCTAAAGCCAATGAAGCGCATGTTGCGATTGCATGAGAACATGACAATCTCAATGGTTGAAATTCCCCACAATCACACCAACTGTTGGCTAGTTTAACAGTGTAAAGCCTCATTTGGCGACCACCAGATTTGGATACAACTTCAACCTCAGAGACTCTGGTCTCCCTTGAAAAAGTACAAACTAGTTGACAAGTAGATTGTCGCTGATTTTCTTTAAACACTTTTGTCAACTCTTCGCAATATATATGCCATGTCCTAATCATGTAAGAAGCTTCATTCCAATGTTGAATGAACCATTCATTTAGCCTATAGTATGTTGCTCTCACTAGGGCTGTCATAGGAAGAGCTCTAGAACCTTTCAGAACACCATTAATGCATTCTGCAAGATTCTTGGTCATGTGGCCAAAACGTCCACCTTCGTCGTATGCTTGACTCCACTTTTCTTTTGGAATCTGGTCCAACCATGCACTAGCCATCGGATGTTTTTGTCACAACAAAGTCAGCATCCACTCAAATCATGGTCGCATCAACTCATAACCTACAAATTAAATATAAAATTATATCAATGGACATAATAAAAAAACATTTACAAATTTCAAATAAAATTAATACATACCCATTCGTACGACTTTTTCTTTAAGATCAGAATCTCGGAATTCTTTATTGAAATTACTAGCAAGAGGATGAATACAATAAACTGATTGTTCACTAGACCATCTTATCACCTCGCTTCGGAGTGCAGCTAATAAACCTGTCCCCGTATTTGATATGATACATAGGTTTGGTTGAGGGGTAACATAAGTCTTAAGATTGTAAAAGAACCACTCCCAAGCTTCTTTCGTCTCTCCTTCAACAATAGCAAATGCAAGTGGAAATATCTGTCTGTTTCCATCTTGTAAACTCGCTATAAGCAACGTTCCAGTATATTTCCCAATTAAAAATGTTTCGCCCACTTGTATAATTGGTTTGCAATATGCAAACCCATCATTACACGGTTTCAAAGCCCAAAATACTCTATCCAGAATAAATCAACTACGATCTTCCATGCCATGTGAAATATACTCATGTGCTTGATATTTCACAATCGTACCGGGAGAAAAGTATTGTAGAACATTTATCCAACGTGGTAACTCATTGTATGGTCCTTCCCAATCACCATAAATTTTAGCCAATGCCATTTGTTTTGCCGTCCACGCTTTTCTATATGTCAATGTATAACCAAATCGTCTAACAACCTCCTTTACCAATGCCTTAATTGGTATACTTGGATCTCCAGATACTAAATTAACAATAAGCCTGCAATGAATGATGAATTTAATTTGCTGTGATCTTGAGAAACCAACATAGATACACAATTGTGTGTTTCATTAATTTTTTTAATCTCCCAAATGTCGCGCTTAACATTAAAAGAAACATGAATTCGCCACTCACATCCAGCACCAAAATGTGTACATTTCCTAACATATCTATCTGGTCTAGACTCATCAACAACATAATCAAATGAATTTTTAATATAAAATTCTCTAATAGCATTTATTGTGGTTTCTTTAGATTCAAATTGCATCCCAACAAACAAGTCATTGTTATTATTGTTCATTAAACCAGTTGTATGACCAAGATCATGACCAGCTTCCGAATTTGTGTTACGAAAAATGATGATGGAATGTTATATGTCATCCTACAAGATGAACCAACATCCAATTCGACATCCTCCTCATCACTACATATTTTAATGTCTTCTTTATCACTAAAGTCGCTAACAATATCTCTTAGAATAGCCATCTACATTTAACAAAATAATAATATTAAAAAAATTAACAACTAAATATAACAAAGTTAAAAACAATAGGATAACATATGATAGATCCAAGTGATAATACTAACCTACAATGAAGTAACAATTTGTATGAAGTGCCTTTCAATTACAAGATTCAACAACAGCGAGAAAGAGTGCACTTCACGAACAAGTTTTAGAAAATGCGATTTTAGGTGAACACATGATCTGCCTTAAATACAAAAATTAAAAACCAAAACCTCCAATTGCATAGCCAATTCTCAATAGTGAAAAAAAATTAAAAATCCAAAACTCCATCCCAGTGCACGTTTACTATAGAAATTGATTTAAAAAAAGAAGACTCCTTTTGGGAACCTCCAATTGCATAGCCGATTTATAATAGTAGGAAAAAATTAAAAAGGCAAAAACTCCATCTCTACTAATGATTTTTTTATTTAAAAAATAAAAAACCAAAAACTCTTACCCTATTAACAATTTTGGTTTAAAGTAAAAAACCAAAAACTCCATCCCAGTTCACGATTTCCATTAAAAGTGATTAAAAGAATAAACCTCCTATGTCATTCACGATTTAGCCCTAAAGTATATATTAAAAAAAATTCTAAAAACTCCTTCCCCATCAATGATTTCCATAGGAAATGTTAAAAAAAAACTCCAACCATGTTGTCGAGTTATGTGGATCCAAGAGAAAAAAAAAATCATGGAAATCAGGCATTAGGTTGACAATTTAGGAAGAAATACACCATATTGATAATAAGTACAAAGTTACACTATATTGGTAATTTTCTGGTCAAATTATACTACATAGGTAAATTTGCTAATTATGAACTTTCCATCATTTGGTTACCGAGAGAAGATAGAAGGAAAATAAAAAGTATATGTGGCCTACATAAAACTTTTATCTTCATTATAGTAGAGAAACTTCATTTTGATAAAAAAAAAATTAGTATGTATTTTATTACTACTTTTCTAAATATTAAGTTTTATTATTAAGGATGACAACAAGACAAAATATACACAGGTAGTATTTATTGATACCCATATCCATACTCCTGATTGGAACCTCACCAAGAGTAAACAATATCATTTGCATAGTATAACATGGAGAAATCCAAGGCAAATGAACCAACCTTGTAACATGAGAAGCTCCCTGATCCATGAGATCCATTTAGTACAAATACTCGCTCATTATATCATTTACTCTATGAAGGACTACCTAACTAAATCATAGGATTTCTCAGAGTCTACTTTAAAGATGGACTAACTTCATTTAAAATTAGGATTCTTTCAAAATTTACCCCCCTTAATGAAAGCAAAATGAACCAACAACTAATTGATTTATAGGTTAGATAAGAGTAAATCCTTAGGTATTATACAAGCTAAAAACTGAAATTCAGTAGTTGGGAGCAATACTTGGGTAGTTAATTTACCTATAAAATGATCGGTCACTAGTCCTTCTAATATTCTTGGGTGCATTGTCTTGTGTTTCATCTTTTTCTTTTAATTTATATAAAAGTGAATATATACTTTGGTCCTTATAAATTTAGTGTGTACCAATTTGATCCCTAAAAAGGAAAATCCAAAATAATACTAAAAATCCAAAGTTTTTATTTATTCTTTTGTTTTCAATAGCAAAAATATTATTTCATTGTAAATAAAAAGATAAGTATCGTTGTAAATTATTTTTTCCTTTTGTTTTTGTATTTATTATTTTCTAAAACATAAAAGGTAGAAGAAAAACTTATTAATTTCTAATTGAATTAATTAATATACAAGGCAAATTTTCCTTTTATACTAAGAAATCCAACTAATCCTAGCTAATCTCAACTAAGAATATGAAACACATGCTTAAAAGAAACAAAAGAACATGTGCTAGGACTTCAAGAAACTCTACTACAATATCCATTCATAAGTCAAATGATATGCTCTTGACTGATGCTACTGAATTACTGACCGAATGATCATGGGCTATGGGCCAAGCACTTTGATGCACTATAGCATGAGGAATTTGACCGAGACAGCTGAGCCAATCTAACCGAGCATTCATGCGCCATGACATGAGCAATCTAATCGAGACAACTGAGCCAATCTAACTGAGCATTCCTACACCACATCACGAGCAAAATGACCAAGATATATGAGCCAATCCGCCCGAGAGTTCGTGGTCGTGATGCACATCTCGTGGCCACGATGTACAATAATTGAGCATATGAGCTTATACGAAAAACTCATCCATGGCATATTATAAAATCATTAATGAAGGGAAAATCTTTAATATATATATTCATTAGTATTACTTGTCTCCCCATTATCGAAAATGATACTTAATAGAGATTAAAGTATCTCAAAATTTTAGATATAAAAATGTTTAAAATGACTAATTTAGCTCTTGGTGCCTCTTGTTACCTTTCCTTTTCTTTATGTAATCAATATGGAATCATTGGACACCCCTTAGGTACTATTAAGTTGAATTATCATATGCTTATTCATGATATCTACCAGACTCCTAGTTTCATGTATAATATTTTCTCTAACAGCTCCTTTATTCATAGCATCATTATTCAGAACAACAGCTCCTAGATGGCAGGTAAGGGTGACATCATTGAAGCCCTTTGTCTTTAAGGCTGCATCTCAATCAACCATGGTATTTGTTGTGAAGTAAATCTTAAGTCGTTTGCCTCATTCTCGTAGGCATAATTTAAGTACCCATTGGACTACTCTTTCTAATTGCCAATTGGTTTTGAAATGGAACTTTAACATAGTATCATAGCTATAGCCCAACTTATCTCCGATTATGATGAGTCAAAAGATGTCATTTAAGCATGGATCAAAAGTAACTATTCGCCTAGTTTGACAGACTTATATAGAGGTGACATGTTCGGAAGTAAGTCCCAGACTACTAATCTCATTGTCAATTGATTTTGAGATAAAACCTTAACTATATATGTTTGTTGAAATTTTTATTCTTTTCAGTGAGTATGTTTTTCAGTATTAGTAGATGCATGTCCCTGAAGTTTTGAAACTATAAGAAACTTAAACAATTAACTTTACTAATCAATTATATAACAGAACAGAACACAACTTTATCAATGAAGTTTGTTTATAGATTACAACATTCAGCACTGCACAATCATCCCTTTATTTATTTACACATTATCTTTCTCTTCAACTCAAACTCAAATGCCAATCAACAATATTATTCTTTTTCACTAGCAAGGTCTTTGTGTTAAATTATCATCACCATGTTAAAAAGTTCAGCTCTCTTTGGATTGGATTCCACAAACCAGATTCGCCGGGACAGCTAAGTCGATCATTTTGGGATAGGACAGGTTAAGATCTGGTTCACAAATCAAACATACCATTATCAGCTGCAAAGAACTTGTTGCAAATATGAATGAGCCAAATAACCCTTTTGACTATGCATGAAAGAAAATAAATTTCACCAAGTTTTTAATAATTTAGCTAGTACTTACTTGCCATTATGTTCTTGAAAGTTTCCTGAAAAAGAGGTACATTTGAACTATGAGACATTACAAGAGTTGGGGCAAACCAGCAGTAGAATATAAATGGGCGGCTCAATGTAGGAGGCTCCCACCTAGTGGGGTCTGGAGAGGGTAGATGTACTGGCCTTACCCTCACAAACAAAAAAAGTTATTTTCAGGATTTGAACCCATGACATCCAGGTCAATAACTTTACTGTTGCGTGTCAATACTCGTTATTAAAAGCTCAACTTTATCAAGCTCAGAGCAAGCATAAAAGAAATGGTTAAAAAGTAATACCTGGCTCATTAGTTAACAATGCCAAGAAATTATCAATTTCTATGAGTCTAACCAAGTTCAGCAACCAATCCAGAACCAGAAGTAATGTAATGTTCTTTCTATTATATTTGTCAAGATTCTACTTCAAGCATTCAAAATAACAATTACATGAATTTTTTATGATCTTCCATTAAGGTCTCTAAAAGACTGTTTTCTCATAATTGACCATCATAAGTTTCAATTTAGTGGACTGAGCTCATACAATATTGTTGAGTATACTCAAGTGTGAAGTCCCCACATTGGATATGAGGGAAGGAGTAAAAGAGTTCATAAGTGAAAAAGGCCCATAGAACTATTGCCTTAAAGTTTTGGTTCAAGACGTGGTGTTTCACTTGTGATTCTTCTCTCTTCCCATACCTCGGTAAAAATGGAACTCCCAGTGATTGGGGCTCCCCGGTCACGATCGGGTCCAACAAATATGAAATGTCATCAAACATTAAACATTACCTCATCCTTTGTTAGTCGCGGATTGTATTGCAGCTCCTCTCCAACAGTGCTTACCTGAAATCAGAAATTTGTATCAGCAACTCTCAATCAGTTTGTCAAGCAAAATGGCTAAAGGTCTCCTTACACTGAATCCTTTGTAGTCATGAGCAGGATAGATTAATGTATCCTCGGGAAGCGTAAAAATCTGCTTCCAAAATGAAACAAGTAAGTGATTATACCCAAATTTATGTTCTTTCTTAGTTCTAAGTCTACTTTTCTAAGTTTCTGCTTAACATTATAGATAATCTCTATCAAGTTCATGCCTGTGAATGGACTGATTTGTAAAGCTGCTCAGAACTCCCACCCTGCATAATATTTAATGTAAAGATATAAATTCGAATAGAACTTAATATCATTCAACAAAATTGAGGCTTGTTTTGATATAACTTCAAGTACCCTTGAGAAGCAGTAACTAAAGAAAATATGAATGCACAAATACCTGAAAGTCTGTTCTTCCACATCCACGTATTAATAGGGCATCTCCGGTGAATGCCAACCTTGGTTGAGGTTGATCAGATGCATCTCCGGTGACATAGGTGATGCAACCCAAGGTATGGCCAGGAGTAGCACGAACCTGCAGCGAGTCAGCAACAAAGAGAAAAGTATATATTAGAGTCAATGGTATAGTAAATCATTACTTGAGCTATTGGCAACAAAAAAAAGTGGCGGTCCAGTGTACGAGGCTTCCACATAGTGGGTATGAGGAGAATAGATGTACGCAGCCTTATCCTCGCAAGCGAAGAGGCAGCAACAATAGGCAAAAAAGATCCAATTGACAAATAAATGAAATGAAAAAAATCCTTGATAGTCTGGTTCTTCGCCTAGATCATCTTTTTAATATCACAACTATCAGAGAAATCAGAACCATTAAAAAGGGCTTTCTGAGAGAGGATAAGAAGTAAAACATGGCAAAAAGTATTGCAAACTAAGTTCACTATTTCTTATAACGAAATTCACCTTTTTAAGCTTCTTATCATGCCTATGCTAAGAAAATCCTAAATTTTATTACTTTCTTCCTCATACTAGAGTTTTGTGGCACCAATGTTCAAAATTATCAAATAGACAATCTAAGCAACAAATAAGAAACCATTCATTCACTTTTCTTAAACTTAATGAAATATAAGGCATGTATCTTTGATAATTTCCTCTCATTAGAATACATAGTAAAAAAAAGTTGAATATCAGGCATTACAGAACAAAATTTGCAGCAACATCATACTAGCACTTACCTCTAGAAAAAGATCACCAAACCTGATTTTATCGCCTTGCTCCACATAAAGATCTGCTTTTGCACTACTTGCTTTTGAAATAACAGATTTTACATCCGAAACTTTGCTCTACACAAAATATTTATAAAACTTAATGAACCAAGGAATCTGTAAGGGTCCGTTTGCGAGCTGAATTGTTTGGGAGCCATAAAATACACTTGTCATATAGCTCAGAAGCCTTCTCTTTCATTCACTTTCTTTTCAAAATTCAACTCGCAAACAGACAATACGGATAAAAGCAAACAATAGTTCAGCAACTACATACCTTAATAAGGCCAGTCCCAGTAACATGATCTGCATGTACATGTGTGTTAATGGCGTACACAAGCTTCAACCCCAGTTCATGAATAAGGGATAAGTCTCTATCTACTGTCTTATCTACTGGGTCAATCAACTGAAATATTCATAAATAAAAATTCCATTAATCACCAAAACAGAAGAAAACCCATTACCCAATCCATATAAGCTTCTCAGCCACATAAAAGATTGTCAGAAATATCAAACACAACACTTCAAAATTAGATTTTTTTACTTCCTTCTTATTTATTAACAAGCCATTTTCTGTAAAAGTTATAAATTTCATAGAATATTTCATAATTCAATCAACTGAAATTTTGTATTAAAAGTTATTCATCATTCACCAAACAGAAAAAAAAGGATTAAGGAAGCATTTGAAAGATGTATACAGAGCTTATTTAGCAACTACCGAACTACTCATGAAAATAGTTTTCTAAGAATAGTTTATGATGTTATTTAACTTACTTAAATAAACCTACAAGGCAAACTTGTGAAAATAAGTTATTTTCAGCTTATTCCAAAAAAAGCTTATTCATCAATTGCTTAATTACCCTGCCCAACGGAGAAGTATCTATTGTCCCAAATCATGTCCTATTTTTTTTTTCATTAACATGTCATGTTTTTATTGGTTCAAGACATAATTTAGAACATATTTTGAGACAGCGAATCATTGTCCAACCCACATAAAAAAATCCCATGAATAGAAAACCCCACACTTCAAAATTACATTTTCCCTTAAAAAAAGCTAATTTTATGTACATATTGAAGGTTCAAGAGAATCTATATGATAATTCAATAGCATATAAAAAGTTGGAAACTAACAAGTGCAGGTTTATCAGGGTGTGATGAATCAGCAAGAAGATAAGTATATGTAGATGATTCCTTCTCAAAAAGCTGGCGAAACAAAAGCTTAGAAGATGAGGAAGTAGAGTAAGAACCCATTTGAGATCTGACTCTGATGTTATTATAAATTGTTTTGGAAACGGAAATTGGGGTTTGAGGAAGAAAAATTGAAGCTTTTGAAGGAAGAATAGAGAGTTTATTGAAGTGGAATAATCGAAGCATTTTTGTGGCTATAAATAAATAATGTGAAAGGATGAGAAGAGAGAATAGAAAGATAGACAATGATTTTGATGGTGGGAATATAATAAAGAATGAAGAACGATGTTATTGATCTAAAGTAGTTGGTATAGCAAGGTCGCCAATGGAATGAAAGGACACTTGAATCTGAATGAGATGTTTAAGGTTTGAGGATGTCATCAACTTTTTTATTGGTTGGTTTCTATTACTGTTGACAATAGGTATCCATGGGCAGGGATATATTTTTTTTATCAATAAGAACTTGATGTGTAGTGTAGTAGTGTAAGACTCGCTACAGAAAAAACTAAAAGGTTAAGAATTTGGGTTTTTTAAATTATATTTATTAGAAGGGATAATCATATCCTCTAAAAGGGAGTGGTTACTTACCAAAAGTGATGATTAATGTTAGTATTGTGAAAATGTTGCGAAAATGTAAAATGAAATTTGTGAATATTCCTCAATATTTGATCAAGGTATAAGACCTTATTTATAGTACATGAATATGTAACAAACTTACTAAACAAACTAATAAAACACATGTGTTGAATATGTAAAATATGTAAAATGGGTAAATATGTAAAATGTGATAGCTTTGTCTTTAGTACCAAAAAAATATTTCAAATAGTTAATACACTTTTTTCTTCTATTCTATCTTTTCTAGGTTCTTTTTTTAGAATTGATTTTTGTCACAAACTTCTTTCACCTTATTGTCCAACATTATTCATATAATATTAAATTTTAGCCATTAAATATTTTATCTTAACTTTTAAGTTGTAATTCTAATTTTTAAAGGATTGGAACGAAATCTACGCAACGAGGGGGATGCCATTATCATCACATCATAAAATTAAACTTCTTTATTTTATAATATTAAACTTTAGACTCACAATAATAACAATACATATTAATCAATATTGATATCGAAAGAAAATCATCACCAAACTACAAAATGATTGAGAAGAGGATTTTAAATTAAGAATGAAAAATAGTTAATTGAGTGATAGATATATATAAAAATAAAATAATATTTATCTAACCATGGAGGTTAATTTAAAAAGCATGAGTTAAAAAATTTCATTATTGTTAATTTAATATTATCTTTATGAAAGACACTTTCACCAACACTTAAAGTTTAGAGTATAAAATCTATATATTGACTATGTAAATATCTATATACATTTATTATATTATTTACCATTCATTTATATTATTTTATTTAAGAGATAATAATAATAAAATGTTGAATGAAAAAATCTCTTACACTATCATGTATATATTTTTTTCTAAAATTTAAGGATAATTAGGAAGAAAAAAATTCATGGTAATTTATAGACTTTCCCTTTTTCTTTAACTTTGTTTTCCGCTACAAATCATTCTACATCATATAAAAATGCTATGTTTTATTAAATATAAAGTTTGTGTATTTTTATGATATATTACTTTCTGAAAAGAGTGAATATTTACTTTAATGCTTAAAAAAAATTGTGTGTTTCAATTTGTTCCTAAAAAATAAAAACCATTTTAGTATTAAAAAATTATGAGTGTAAGTCAAAATAATTTTTATTAATTGTCATAAAAATGATGAAAATGATAAATTATTACTTATGTTTAATATTTTTGATACCATTTTAAAATTTTCGAATTTTTTAGAACCAAATTATAGATTAATTTTATGGAAACATACATCATTTTTTCTCACCTTTTCACTTTGTTGTCTGTTTGCTAATCATAATTGGTTTTGGTAGATGCAAGTGGCCGTAGCATGTAAAGGTATGGAATGTGTTCGGCTTCACTTGAATTTGGCCTATATTTTGAATCATATTATTTTTAGATTTAATTATTGGATAGGTTCCTCAACTTTCTAGAAAAAAGTTAAATAGGTTTATGGTCTCATTGATTTTAATAGTTTCTAATGGGTCTCCAAACTTATAAATATTTGTAATTGGATTTTTCATATACATTATCGTTAACCTTTCAGTTATAATTCCACTATGTAATTGTTGTTACCGTAGTTCCAACAATTCTGAGTGGCACGAAATAATTGTTATTAGCCGAGTCACGACCAAGTCGTTTTCTTTAAGACGTTTTGTGCCACTGTTAAAATTGTGCAAGCAGACTATCAACCACATCGTCCTCAAGATGAAATAGCTCAGTTCTCTGTTATACGATTTTTTATTACACTGTAAGAATCACTCTCGAATACACACAATATGATTGTAACACCGTGAATTTTTTGTGTATGTTTTATTAATTATTTATTTATCAACGATTAAATTTATAAATTAATCGGTATGATTTAGTCTAAATCATAGTTGAGTGTTAGTCTTTTTTGTGATTTTCTATTTTGTGGTAAAATTTCGTAATTTTACGCGACGAAAGTTTTTGAGCTGCTGTGGGGCCCAAATTCGGCCAAATAACATGTTTTTTAGTTCCGTAACTCGAAATCGAATTCCAATTTCGCCATTGGCTTCAAAATATTATTTCGAGTCAAGATAGACATCAAGTTCGTCCAGAACGCATTTCTAAATATTTTCCACTCCGAATTCCATACTTCGAAGTTCTAACCGTAAACCGAAATCGGGAGATTTTTAATATTCGACCTAGTATTATAGCCAAAAATACTCGGGCATGGTTTATCGAGAATTTTTCGCCGAAAAGGTCACATCACTTTTATGTAACAGGTTTGCTTGTTAAATAAGCAAAAGTACATATCCTCTTACACAAAATCCCTAATATCACTCATCTATCTCTTACACAAACTAATTTTTGAAAAACCATTGATAT